>NC_086373.1:6692063-6992634 GCF_036588685.1 Mytilus trossulus | reverse complement strand
CAATATTTTGTTTTAAATATGAATGTAAAGGAATGAACATGAAGAAATTTATGTCCAAGTAAACAATATCTTCTGTAAGATATGAAACAAAGTGTATTTACAGTCATCTGTGTTAACCATAGACTACATTGAATTTATAATATTAATGAGTAATTTGTCATTAAAGTAACCCAAATGTAACAGGACAAACTTATTTGGTTTTTTTTTCTTTTTCAGAAAAATAAGATTGAAGTATAATGTGAATGAAGTTCCATCCATTATGATTATATACAGGAAAGGTAAGTTAATCACATGACCAGATGATAAATAAAATAATATAATGCCATTTTTCATTGGATGATGTAAAACCTCAATTTCACAGCAGACAGTAGAAGACATTGCCAAAAGTGCTGACCAATCACAGTCAAATGTTATATTTAAAATGTTTTGTTTAGAGCATTTTACAAGTACTGCATTAGAATATGAATAGTCAATTAAATATCCAGAAACATTTAAATATGAGAATTAGGAAAGTCTGAATTTCATGAATCTTGATTGGACTAGGTGTGACACCAAGTTAGTCAATAGACAACTTTGAGTTCGATGCATTTCCGTCAAAAACTCTGGTTTTATACATCATTCATGCGTTTAGTGGTATTGTCACTTCCGTTCCAATGTTGAGCGAGTGGTTGGAAAATTATAATACTATTTTGCACGATTTATTCGGCAAACTAAATTCTCATAATTGACAATCGAGCACTGTTGTCATTAGGGAATTGTGATTAAGTACTTACAAAACAAAAATTATTTCTGGTTTATCCTGCACAACGACGATCACTAAGACGCTTGATGAATGTTAACAGTGCAGGGATACAGGTGATCCCCACTATCTGGTAAATGACGTCACTAAAGCGCGCCTAATTGACAAGTTTTTTCCAGTGACGGATGAACTCGGAAGTGGTCTATTACTTTACATCCATGCAACCAATATAACTGATTATAGGCATCAATGGCGAAATAGTTCTACCTTTCCATAGGTTACTGAGATTTAACCAAAACTAATAAAATAAAAATTGACTGTTTTATGATCGCTGTAATTCTGTAATGAAACATCAAACAATATATAAATGAATCGGCATTTTATAAATAGAGAAAAAAGGGTAAACCTGTTTTTTATAAAGGGAGATCAAAGCGATCTCTTATTACAATTGTTAAAGCATGTTATTTTTATTTAATAACAAAACTACTATTGGGATTTGTTACAATTTTTTTCCGCTTAATAATGAATTGACTGAAAAGAATATAACACCTCTTGAGCTTACATATACATTTCATATTTCAGACACCACCAAAACAGTACATCACTTCAGTAAACAGCAGATGACAGTTTTGTCAATAGATATATTTATTAAGTCCAGATCATTACCAGTTCCACATTATAGTTTGGTATGTTATTATCCCCACCTTTTTTCCTGTGATGTTTATGATAATAATCTCTGTTTGTCAGCCTGCCCATGCCTACAAAATACATCAATTATATAGGTTTCATACTTGTTAAGATTATTTGTGTCATATTCTCTTAACTTTGCTTATAGTCTGTTTGATTTGATAATATTTACTAGAGTTATGGAACTTTGAACATGTTTATGCCCTACCTACGATAGTAGAGGGGCATTATGTTTTCTGGTCTGTGTGTCCGTCTGTCCCTTCGTTTGTCCATCTGTTCGTCCGTCTCTCCCACTTTAGGTTAAAGTTTTTGGTCAAGGTAGTTTTTGATGAAGTTGAAGTCCAATCAACTTCAAACTTAGTACACATATTCCATATGATATGATCTTTCTAATTTTTAAACCAAATTAAACTTTTTACCCCTATTTCACAGTCCACTGAACATAGAAAATGAAAGTGCATGTTTTAGGTTAAAGTTTTTGGTCACGGTAGTTTTTGATGAAGTTGAAGTCCAACCAACTTGAAACTTAGTACACATGTTCCTTAGGATATCATCTTTCTAATTCTAATGCCTAATTCTATTTTTTATCCAATTTTATGGTCCATTGAACATAGAAAATGATAGTGCAAGTGGGGCATCCGTGTACTTTGGACACATTCTTGTTTAGCATTGTAACAACACCTTGTAAATGCAACTCCTTTGGACAGAAGGATATCATACCTGATAGGATTTTTTGCCATTAAACATAGTTGGGCAGAGTATAACTACATTTTAATTCAACTATGTCCCTTTATGGTAGTTTTGAGACAAAAACACTGTGTGAACACAACTCCTCTGTGACAGTTAAATAGAAAGCTCTCATATTGGGTAGGATTGTTTGCCATCCGTTGTACTTCACCATTCTAAACAGCCATTTGAAGTAACAGAACTTTGACCTTTTTTTGAGTATTTGACCATACATGTAACACCTTTTAAAAATAACTCCTCTGAGACTATTTGACAGAAAGCTACACATTTAACTAGTGTGTAGCAATCTTCCCATACCAGATGGATAACTATCATTTGTTTAATCCTATTTAAATCTTCACTGGTTGTTTTGTTAACTTTAACAGATTGATTTAGTTTCACACTGGGCTTCCAAAATTTTTCTGAGCCAGCCGGACATTTTATATCTGATCCGAATTTTAATCCCCAAGACTAAGTCACAAAGGGCAATTATGGTAATCAGATGGCCATCCCAATGAATGACATAAATTTAGATTAAAAACGATATTGAAATTTACTTTGATATGAATTTGATGTTCTGACAATCTGTTAAAATTGGCATTGCATCATTCAAAGTGTGCACATCAGTGTGTTCATATCTGCATGAGACTCTTTATTTGTTCAAATTGACGTTGTCTAGAACTTTATTTTCATTTTTAAAGTCACATTTTTCAAAACCGGATGTTGACTTGACAATGGTAAAACATGGACCATAAACGGATACGTAAAATCCGTGTACGTTTCATAGCACGACTGAGCGAAGAAGCTCTTTCCACGTTATTTCTTTAACAAAATACTTGAAATGAACGTTAGGTACTGGTTTCAATAATAGTTTTAGAATTTTGAAGAAATGTAGGATGCATAATTGAATTTCCCACCTGTGCACATGCGCAAACGTGTTCGTTCATACAACGTAGTTCTGACGATTTTTTCATGTAAAACTTTTTAAATGTTTCAACAAATCAAGTTTATAAATGTATTTATTATAAATTTGATCTTTTGGACTAAACCAATTAGATACAAACCGCTGAAATGTACGAATGTAATTGTGAATGGACCGATTAATTTATACGATGTCCGGTACTGAAATAAGTTTACCTGTCACCTGAACAGGTATAGTTTTCAGCTGTCCAACAACTAATTAGCCTTGATTAAAATTAGAAAGTATTGAAGTAAGGGTTGTTTTGATAGTAATTAATCAACATGTCACTTTTATGACCGGAAATGTATGACTGTTAAAGGCAAAATGTTGGGTCAAAAAGATCGTGAATTATATTAAAATGACCGAAAAAGCCTTGAAAACTAAAAAGTATATGACCGTTTCATGCTTTTCCCAGCCGGTCTTTTACCGGACATTATACAAATGACCGGAATATATGACCGTTTTGGAAGCCCTGGTTTCACATTAAGTTCTGTCTTGGAATGATTCTTATTCGCTTTCTATTTTTTGACAAATTACTTTTCTGTCTAACTGATATAGATATAGAAATAATATTAATGTATGCATTCTGTTATTTTTTTTACTGTTGAATATGTAAAATGTGTGACTTATCTAATTTGTTTATATTTAAAAAATCAGGACAAACATAATATTTTAAAGTCTTTGTATTGCAGGCTATGTTTGAAAGAGACGTTATAAAAAGCAGTGTGAGAGTTTATACTCCTAAGATACTAACGTTTTATGCATATTGGAGTCCAGGAATATATGGTTATTTATCAGCTTTAAACAGGACATTAGATGAATTCTGTCACCTTGATGTACAGGTCCATTTTGGTCTGGTTGATATAACTGATGATACAGCAGATTCAAGAAAAAGTAGGAATTTTGATTAAAAAGTTTGTTTACTTGTTTAAATGAAGTAAAACACACGTTTGTTGTATGACTATCTTGTTTAGGTCAATAAAAAAATACAGCAGACTTAATATTCAACCTTTTAAAATCCAAGATCCGCGGTGAAAATACTCCTTTTGAAAGATTAAGCATTTATTGTCTCCCTTTGTTTATTATTAGTTACTTTTTTCTCATCACTTAGAGTTTGGTGTTTTCATTCTTTAATTTTAACAAACATCTTTTCTGAAATTACTGGGCCAAATTTATCTAAACCTTTCCATAATAATCATTGGGCTGTCTTGTTTAAAATGTGTCTGATGACCTGGCCTTCCATTTAACAACATGGTTAAATATAGAAGATGTGGGTTGAGTATTGTCTTGAAGTCTGTTATGATAAGAGAAAATCTAGCCAAAATGGTGAGGAATGTTCAGAATGATAAGAAATACATCATACATGATGTCCATTCACATTAAAACTGTCAGAAGTTATAGGAGTTATTGCCATTATTAAAACTGAAATAGATAGACATAAACCTTGGATAGAAAAAAAATTAGCAAGGAAAGATATTCAAATATGGCATCAAAATCCTAAGTTTATCTGTTATTGGAGTTATTGCTCTTTAATGATAATGTTTATCAGCCTTTTATGTTTTTGCCTTCATCTGGAAATTATGATAGATAGATGGAAACTTTAAATATAAATGACCAGCATGATCAGATCTACAAACACATTAAAATGACTGAATTTTCAGTTAATTGATAGGGTAACTCCCCTTTAATAATGATTTTACCTAAAAAGTGAACACTGTTGAATATGCAAATGAGCAACACCGCCTTATAGAGCCTTTAGTTTTATTTTGGTAGAAATGTAATTTTTGTGGGTTTTTTTTCTAGTTGTAAACAGATGGATCAGTTCAAGAATAGCTCAGCAGCTACCATTTACCCTAATATATTATAAAGGTAAGGGCATTGTCTAGTGATTTTTAACCTTGGCGATGTTTATTTTATTTTTGTCATTTTTTTGAATTTTGGATAATAATTTATTTATTTAAGAATCAGTAAAATTTTGACATCTTTAAAAAAGCCTGATGCACAAGGCAAAAGTATGATGTTAATAGTTTTAGTGTTGCAAAATCTACGGTAAAGTTTCAAAGATTCAGATTAGCTAAAAAAATGTCATCTGTTTCAATTGTTCTGATTATGATGTGAATATTATAAACAAAACAAAAACTGATGATAATTTTGTAAAATTGAGAATGGAAATGGGGAATGTGTCAAAGAGACAACAACCCGACCATAGAAAAAACACAACAGCAGAAGGTCAACAACAGGTCTTCAATGTAGCGAGAAATTCCCGCACCGAAAGCGTCCTTGAGCTGGCCCTTTTTTCCAAGCCCTACAATTATAATTTGAAACATCAGATTTTCAGTCATATAACAGGATATTGTATTGTATTGTAGACAGCAATAATACAATCCAACAGAGATTATTGACAGAAGACAGACCTACACCAATGTCTGTATACAACTGGTTATCAACGTATAAAGAGGTTGCTGAGACAATACGCTTACCTCTTATTTATCAACCCTATGGTGTGGAAGATCCTAATATGGTAATAAGTTTTCTCCATGAAGTCTTTAGTGAATTTAAATTGATATTGAGACATTATTTTAGTAGTTATGTTAGTCAATAAGAAAACAACCTATGTTATATAAAGGACAGATTATCCCTCCTTATCCTGCATGCTTGTTTAGTTTAGTACATGTATAACAAAGGAATAATATCATATATTACATTATATAACATAAATACATAACACATAATAATGCCTTTAGAAAATAAAAAAAAATGTAGTTGGAACTAGAAAATGTAAGTTAGGACAGACAAAAAATATAAAATACCATAAGTAACTGACAATAAGGCAAATTTTCCTGAAACAAATGTAGACAATAAATGATGCAGCATTAAAAAAAAATCAAATCTTTAACTTTATAAACAATTATTGTTGTCACCTTGGATAAATCAGATAATTTGTCTGATCTGTTTTTATATTAACATGGTAATTGATTAATGGGTTTTTGGTATTTTAATGCCATTTTTGGGCTATTTATGGGGTCCAGAGTGCTAAGAGAAAACCATTGACATTCAGTAGGAAACTGACAATGCACTGGCAGGGTTCAAAACACAACCTCAGTGTTTACTGGATAGTGATAATAGCAGTAGAACAACCTAGAACACTTGGCCACAGAGGCTCCAAGTAACATGGTAAGAGTTATTATCAATAAGGAATAACTCATAACTATTATTCCTCAAAGATATGAAAATATAAAGCTTTATAATGTTTTGATTGTAGTTTACATACCTAGATGAAGGACCCTATGGATGTTCTTGTTACCTTACATCACACAACCAGACGGTCAGTACACCACAACAATACTGGTGGACATGGAGAATTCATCCAAACAAACAAAGACAGAAAAAAACACAAACTCAGAAATCATGGCATGATGTGGTAATCTCACACAATAATGTTATAACTGTATCATTGTTCCATTAATGACAAGGATCTCTTTTTGTAGAACTGTTACATCTCTCTTTGTTTCTATGTCATTAATGTCATGGGGGATAAAACATGGATGTGCGTTTGTGGTACTTTTTGAATATATTTGAACATTTCTCTGATTGCTTTCCCTACAACATAAATAAGACACCAATTGTGAGTATTGTCTTGAGAAACAATGATAGTCCATCAGAAGGGGACAATAAATGGCCGACCCATGTTAAGAGATGTTAAGAGAGAGACATATCTCTTGGACGTAAAAGACATCCTTGTAAATTTCAAAAAGAGTAGGCTAATGCGGCAACAAGGCAGTACATGCACACACAAAGTAGAGAGGGATTAATATTATTTGCAATATCTTGTTTCACAATCCACTATGAATAAATGTTTAAACTAAATAGCATAAATAAGAAAAAAACACAAGAATATATTTATTTTATTTGCTTCAGTTTGGAACAGAAAACATCAATAAAAAGTTGGAAAAAGTAGAAGATATTCCATTGTTAAGTCATCTGTACTGGTCTGAAGTAGTCGAGAAATCACACGCACCTTTACATCCTTTTATGCCAGGTAGAGAGTGGGCAGGTGAAGTGACGAAGGTTGCTCTTGTAAGTATCTGTTAAATCACACGCACCTTTACATCCTTTTATGCCAGGGAGAGAGTGGGCAGGTGAAGTGACGAAGGTTGCTCTTGTAAGTATCTGTTAAATCACACGCACCTTTACATCCTTTTATGCCAGGGAGAGAGTGGGCAGGTGAAGTGACGAAGGTTGCTCTTGTAAGTATCTGTTAAATCACACGCACCTTTACATCCTTTTATGCCAGGGAGAGAGTGGGCAGGTGAAGTGACGAAGGTTGCTCTTGTAAGTATCGGTTAAATCACACGCACCTTAACATCCCTTTATGCCAGGTAGAGAGTGGGCAGGTGAAGTGACGAAGGTTGCTCTTGTAAGTATCTGTTAAATCACATGCACCTTAACATCCCTTTATGCCAGGTAGAGAGTGGGCAGGTGAAGTGACGAAGGTTGCTCTTGTAAGTATCTGTTAAATCACACGCACCTTTACACCCCTTTATGCCAGGTAGAGAGTGGGCAGGTGAAGTGACGAAGGTTGCTCTTGTAAGTATCTGTTAAATCACATGCACCTTTACACTAAATCACTCTGACCTGTATTATAATCTTTGTTGATTTTTACGTCCCATTTATGGGCATTATGTTTTTCAGTCTGGGTGCTCATCCCTTTGTCAGTTTGTCCCTCTGTTTGTCTGTGTGTCTGTCCCATTTCAAGTTCAAGTTTTTGGTAAAGGTGGCTTTTGATGAAGTCGAAGTCCATTCAATTTGAAATTTAGTATAAATGTTCCCTATGATATAATCTTTCTAATTTTAATGCCAAATTAAGAGTTTGACCACAATTTGTATGGTCCACTGAATATAAAAAAATATAGTGCAAGTGGAGCATCTGTGTATTATAGACACATTTTAGTTCAGAAATAAAATGTCAAATATAAACACGTCAAGATCTTATTGATACTAAGTTGAAGATAAGTTAGATTTATATTTATTTATTTATTAAGACACAGTAATAAATAATATATCATCTGGTTTCAGATTATATTTATAATGGCTGACTGTGGAAGTTGTAAAAAAGGAATGGAAACATTTAAAAATTTACAGAATTCTGTCAAATATATAGGTATACCTTAGTACAGATTAAGAACTTTTGTGATATGACTAATGAAAGTCATGAAGAATATATATCTTTTGAGCTTCAGGCCAAACAAATGATACTTTTTCTTCATTCCATTATCTACTGTTAAAGAAGTCACTATAAGAAGTTTAGCTATTTTATACCAAAGAAAGCCTGGATCTTTAGACTTAATCATTCAGGGGTCTACATTTACTTACATTTTCATGGATCATTGATAATGTTAACTTTATGTGATACTTGTACTCCCTTTGGAAACATCTATTTGTGAGAACCAAGTAGACATTGTCCTTATGTTTATGAATATGTAAAGATTATTTGTTGCTATGATATATATCCTGTAATATACATGTACACTGTAAAGAATAGAAATTATGAACCGTACTCAGCAGAATTTTAGAAATTACTAATTTAAGTTATCTCCCTTTGTCCATATGCAGAAATTCTAAGTTTCATGTTAACTCTATGTGATACTTGTAGTAAAACTTTAATCTTTAGGACTTTGAACATGAAATCAATCATGGCTAGTAAAGCAGGTTAGATATTTCAGCATGGCACTCTTGTTTTATTGTAGCTGGTGGCTCCGTCTACTTAGTGAATTGTACAGAAGAAGTAGAGCTATGTAAAGAACATGATATTAGGGGATTCCCCACTGTAACAGCCTTCAGAGGACTGGGTTGGTTAGACAGTAGTAAATGTATTTCTGATGAAAGTCAGAGATTATACAAAAGTTACAGAAGAATGGATTACCATGGAGTTTTACAGGTATGTGTCTGAGCCATAAGGTTTTATAGTTTGTAACAGCCTACAGAGGACTTGATTGGTTAGACAGGTATAAAAGGAGCCATATTAGGTTTTATGATCTGTCTCAGAAAGCTAGAAATGTTTTTTTTTGTTTTAAAATTTGAACTGTTTGCTATAAAATGGAAAATAGAACACCCTCTAATCATAAATTCTAACAGAACAACCATTCAACATGATAATGTCAGATGGCACAAATGGAAACTACATTTACAAAAATAAGATTTATTAAAAAAAAGATAACTTAATTTTTTGAATCACCAACATTAAATGTTTTTTTCAACCTGTAAAGGATAAACTAATAAAACACACAAGTCTTTTTAATTTTTAGCTCACCTGGCCCGAAGGGCCAAGTGAGCTTTTCTCATCACTTGGCGTCAGTCGTCCGTCGTCCGTCGTCGTTAACTTTTAGAAAAATCTTCTCCTCTGAAACTACTGGGCCAAATGAAACCAAACTTGGCCACAATCATCATTGGGATATCTAGTTTAAAAAATGTGTGGCGTGACCCGCCAAACAAAACAAGATGGCCACCATGGCTAAAAATAGAACATAGGGGTAAAATGCAGTTTTTGGCTTATAACTCAAAAACCAAAGCATTTAGAGCAAATCTGTCAAAGGGTAAAATTGTAAATCAGGTCAAGATCTATCTGCCCTGAAATTTTCAGATGAATCCGACAACCCGTTGTTTGGTTGCTGCCCCTGAATTGGTAATTTTAGGGAAATTCTGTCCATTTTCACTTATTATCTTGAATATTATTATAGATAGAGATAAACTGTAAACAGCAATAATGTTCAGCAAAGTAAGATCTACAAATAAGTCAACATAACCAAAATGGTCAGTTGACCCCTTTAGGAGTTATTGCCCTTTATAGTCAATTTTTAACCATTTTTCGTTAATCTTAGTAATCTTTTACAAAAATCTTCTCCTCTGAAAATACTGGGCCAAATAAAACCAAACTTGGCCGCAATCATTATTGGGGTTCCTAGTTAAAAAAATGTGTGGCGTGACCTGGCCAACCAACCAAGATGGCTGCCATGGCTAAAAATAGAACATAGGGGTAAAATGCAGGTTTTTGCTTATAACTCAAAAACCAAACCTTTTAGAGCAAATCTGACAAGTGGTAAAATTGTTTATCTAGGCAAGATCTAACTGCCCTGAAATTTTCAGATGAATCCGACAACCCGTTGTTGGGTTGCTGCCCCTGAATTGGTAATTTTATGGAAATTTTGATGTTTTTGGTTATTATCTTGAATATTATTATAGATAGAGATAAACTGTAAACAGCAATAATGTTCAGCAAAGTAAGATCTACAAATAAGTCAACATAACCAAAATGGTCAGTTGACCCCTTTAGGAGTTATTGCCCTTTATAGTCAATTTTTAACCATTTTTCGTTAATCTTAGTAATCTTTTACAAAAATCTTCTTCTCTGAAACTACTGGGCCAGATAAAACCAAACTTGGCCGCAATCATTATTGGGGTTCCTAGTTGAAAAAATGTGTGGCGTGACCCCGCCAACCATCCAAGATGGCTGCCATGGCTAAAAATAGAACATAGGGGTAAAATGCAGTTTTTTGCTTATAACTCAAAAACCAAACCTTTTAGAGCAAATCTGACATGGGGTTAAATTGTATATTTAGGCAAGATCTAACTGCCCTGATTTCAGATGAATCCTACAACCTGTTGTTGGGTTGCTGCCCCTGAATTGGTAATTTTATGGAAATTTTGATGTTTTTGGTTATTATCTTGAATATTATTATAGATAGAGATAAACTGTAAACAGCAATAATGTTCAGCAAAGTAAGATCTACAAATAAGTCAACATAACCAAAATGGTCAGTTGACCCCTTTAGGAGTTATTGCCCTTTATAGTCAATTTTTAACCATTTTTCGTTAATCTTAGTAATCTTTTACAAAAATCTTCTCCTCTGAAAATACTGGGCCAAATAAAACCAAACTTGGCCGCAATCATTATTGGGGTTCCTAGTTAAAAAAATGTGTGGCGTGACCTGGCCAACCAACCAAGATGGCTGCCATGGCTAAAAATAGAACATAGGGGTAAAATGCAGGTTTTTGCTTATAACTCAAAAACCAAACCTTTTAGAGCAAATCTGACAAGTGGTAAAATTGTTTATCTAGGCAAGATCTAACTGCCCTGAAATTTTCAGATGAATCCGACAACCCGTTGTTGGGTTGCTGCCCCTGAATTGGTAATTTTATGGAAATTTTGATGTTTTTGGTTATTATCTTGAATATTATTATAGATAGAGATAAACTGTAAACAGCAATAATGTTCAGCAAAGTAAGATCTACAAATAAGTCAACATAACCAAAATGGTCAGTTGACCCCTTTAGGAGTTATTGCCCTTTATAGTCAATTTTTAACCATTTTTCGTTAATCTTAGTAATCTTTTACAAAAATCTTCTTCTCTGAAACTACTGGGCCAGATAAAACCAAACTTGGCCGCAATCATTATTGGGGTTCCTAGTTGAAAAAATGTGTGGCGTGACCCCGCCAACCATCCAAGATGGCTGCCATGGCTAAAAATAGAACATAGGGGTAAAATGCAGTTTTTTGCTTATAACTCAAAAACCAAACCTTTTAGAGCAAATCTGACATGGGGTTAAATTGTATATTTAGGCAAGATCTAACTGCCCTGATTTCAGATGAATCCTACAACCTGTTGTTGGGTTGCTGCCCCTGAATTGGTAATTTTAGGGAAATTTTGCTGTTTTTGGTCATTATCTTGAATATTATTATAGATAGAGATGAACTGTAAACATCATTATTGTTCAGCACAGTAAGATCTACAAATAAATCAACATGAACAAAATTGTCAGTTGACCCCTTTAGGAGTTATTGTCCTTTATAGTCAATTTTTAACAATTTTCCTGAAATTTGTAAATTTTTACTAACATTTTCCACTGAAACTACTGGGCCAAGTTTAATATAGATAGAAATAATTGTTAGCAGCAAGAATCTTCAGTAAAATAAGATGTACAAACACTTCACTATCACAAAAACATAATTTTGTCATGAATCCATCTGCGTCCTTTGTTTAATATTCACATAGACCAAGGTGAGCGACACAGGCTCTTTAGAGCCTCTAGTTAATTTCATGACTGAATTTTTCTGGGTTTTTTTTTACATATTTTTTACATAGTTAAAATTGTAATCTGAAACTGACAGTAGAATTTAAACAGAAAAGATCTTTTATGTTCTAAATTCACTCTGTTCAAAAGAACATAAAGTATTTATGTGCTAAATCTCTCTAGATTTTTGTAAAGCATACATATCTGAGCACATTCAGATATGTACCTTTATACAATAAAGGCATAATAGAAAACTAAATACATATTTAGGTACTGTTAGGCGCAATGACCATCTCAATTCTAATAACTATAGATCCAGAGATCACATCAAACACCATTAACAGTTCATGTTTTGAATACGGCAACCATGCATCTATGAAAACAAATCCCGGTTTATAAACATCCCAAAATCAACAATACCGGTAAAATACAGCTATCAAACATACAAAATATATACAAAACACATTAATTCTTTACATACAACTTCAATACATTAAAAAACAGATTTCTTAATGAAAATTAAACTTCAATACAAAGGAAACGTATGATAATGGTCACTGCCCAAACCTCGATAATTAAATCTTGTGCAAACTTTCTTTATATACTGACCGCCAAAACCGGTTTACAACTATTGTGAAAACACAATAGAGTAAATTACATACTTCAAAAATCAAACGCGAACCGCACATAAATATATTTTTCATGGATTATGATTAATGAAGATAGCAGTTTTTACCTTTTATATGTGCATACCTCGATAAAGGCCTGCAACTTAAGAAAATCTGAAAATTAGTTAACTTAGATACTCTACATGCTCTAGGTTACAAGAGCAGAATTATTTGTAATGCATTTTTTCATAGGACCCCAGTGATATTCAAATATTTATTTCTTGAAGAATAAACAAACTAGAAAAAAATGGGAAGCAGTTCCTGAGACTATAGATGTCAGCCTTTTATTACATCAAAAACAAAAAAGTATATGGTCATGCAGTAAAAAGTGCCCTAAAATGCAGTTGTTATGGAAGCTTCCTAATTTTGCACTCAATTGGAAAGGTTAATTTTGAATGGATCCTCAGTTAATAAATTTTTTTTTTTTATCTTCTGCACATTGTTAATTATGAATTCAATTTTCACAAATTTTCAAACCTAAATGAATAAGCTTTCAAATAAAAAATAATTCCAACTTGCATCATCCAATCAGGAGCTTCCAAGCTTTTTTTTCTGAGTACCATCTTGGGGTAAAAAAGTTGCTGGTTGAATGTAAACAAATAATTGCGCTCTTGTAACCTCTAATAGATATCAAAATTATCTCCCCTTGACCACTCATCCTTTCCTGGTGCATTTGAATTATCATTTTATGTTTCTTTAATCAATTGTATTATATTGTATTGTATTGTATTTCAAAATAGTATTAATGTGTATTTGTAGGCCAAACCAATAATGGTGTGGTTTGGAGAAATAGCTAGTTCTGCAGTAAAAGACAGATTATTTGATTGGCCTAAGCAACAATTAGTGGTAAGTAAAGAAATATAAATCATCAGGCTGTATGTTTCATTTGACATAACATAACATGTATTCAGTATAGATGTATTAATTTGTCTTTATTATACAGCTTCTGTTTATGCCACAGAGTGGTAGTTATATTATTTTAAATCAAGCAAGTTGGGTTTTTTATTGAACAGGTGTATCTGATTGACTTGATTGGCTTTGAACTCTGTTTCAGATATCAGTGCTTTGAACTCTGTTTCAGATATCAGTGCTTTGAACTCTGTTTCAGATATCAGTGCTTTGAACTCTGTTTCAGAGATCAGTGCTTTGAACTCTGTTTCAGAGATCAGTGCTTTGAACTCTGTTTCAGAGATCAGTGCTTTGAACTCTGTTTCAGATATCAGTGCTATTCGAAATAACCAAAAAGTGCAGCATGATAGAGTGTCAACTCATATAACCATCTTTTTCTATTCATTGATTTTCTTTTCACAGGAAGATGTAAGACTGGTTGCTGTCCTGGTACCTAAAGCATCTAGATTCCTTCCTATTCCTCAAGGCAGAAAACAGAATTATTATTTCTCTTATGAGTGTTATAGATTGATATGTGAAAGACTGTATGGTAAAGCTACCTGTTATTCAGTATACAGTAAAGAACTACCACAAATAGAATTTAAACAGAAAGATTTAGATGTTGTTGTATCTAAGGTAATATATTTTCATGGTATAGATTCATTAAAAACGAAGAAATTCAATTAATAAAAAAAGGGTATAAAAAAAAGTTATAAATTTCAAATATATGATTCCTGCATAACTTCCTTCTTCATTTTACTGCATAGTCAACATACGACAGCTAGATACTAATAATAATAGCTTATTGGTAGAAACAAAACATTTTCAGATTCAAACTTATTTAAATTCAGGACAGTTTGAATACCGTTTAAAAAGAAGTGCATTCGAATTTTAAGAAGTCTGCATTCAAACATAAAAAAATGAAAAATGAGATTCTTAATGTGTGATACTGATAACGCAAGTTGAAAATTTGTTGTATTTGCTTTATATATAATATTAAGATAACAATATGATATATATATTCAGAAACTATTGCAATGTTTTCATTATTGCGAAAAAATGCGACAATTATTGCAATAGTTTAAATTCACATTTTGAAATTATTTTTATGAAATAAACAGGGGTTTTCTCAGTATCGCAAAAATTAAAATAGCATTTTAGTCTAAAATGACATTGCAATAATAAATGCATGCAATAATTTCTAAATTTACAGTACATATATGTGTTAAACATGTTATAATGAATATTGATCAGATAATTCTACAAAGAAAGGATGGAGTTGATGCTACCCTGATGCAGATCGGTCATACACTCAGCCAGTCCTTAGAGAATCAACAAAACACAAAGTTACACATGTTCCACAAAACTCATAGGTAATTTGTTATCTACACTGACAAAGTTACACATGTTCCACAAAACTCATAGGTAATTTGTTATCTACACTGACAAAGTTACACATGTTCCACAAAA
The DNA here is from genome assembly GCF_036588685.1 of Mytilus trossulus. Taxonomy (NCBI): domain Eukaryota; kingdom Metazoa; phylum Mollusca; class Bivalvia; order Mytilida; family Mytilidae; genus Mytilus; species Mytilus trossulus. The sequence goes on along the minus strand of NC_086373.1, from coordinate 6,977,426 downwards.
CTCATAGGTAATTTGTTATCTTCACTGACAAAGTTACATTTGTTCCACATAACTCATAGGTAATTTGTTATCTTCACTGACAAAGTTACATTTGTTCCACAAAACTCATAATTAATTTGTTATCTTCACTGACAAAGTTACATTTGTTCCACATAACTCATAGGTAATTTGTTATCTTCACTGACAAAGTTACACATGTTCCACAAAACTCATAGGTAATTTGTTATCTACACTGACAAAGTTACACATGTTCCACAAAACTCATAGGTAATTTGTTATCTACACTGACAAAGTTACACATGTTCCACAAAACTCATAGGTAATTTGTTATCTTCACTGACAAAGTTACACATGTTCCACAAAACTCATAGGTAATTTGTTATCTTCACTGACAAAGTTACACATGTTCCACAAAACTCATAGGTAATTTGTTATCTTCACTGACAAAGTTACACATCTTCCACAAAACTCATAGGTAATGTGTTATCTACACTGACAAAGTTCCACATGTTCACTGACAAAGTTACACATGTTCCACAAAACTCATAGGTAATTTGTTATCTACACTGACAAAGTTACATATGTTCCACAAAACTCATAGGTAATTTGTTATCTACACTGACAAAGTTACACATGTTCCACAAAACTCATAGGTAATTTGTTATCTTCACTGACAAAGTTACACATGTTCCACAAAACTCATAGGTAATTTGTTATCTTCACTGACAAAGTTATACATGTTCCACAAAACTCATAGGTAATTTGTTATCTACACTGACAAAGTTACACATGTTCCACAAAACTCATAGGTAATTTGTTATCTACACTGACAAAGTTACACATGTTCCACAAAACTCATAGGTAATTTGTTATCTTCACTGACAAAGTTACACATGTTCCACAAAACTCATAGGTAATTTGTTATCTACACTGACAAAGTTACACATGTTCCACAAAACTCATAGGTAATTTGTTATCTTCACTGACAAAGTTACATTTGTTCCACATAACTCATAGGTAATTTGTTATCTTCACTGACAAAGTTACATTTGTTCCACAAAACTCATAATTAATTTGTTATCTTCACTGACAAAGTTACATTTGTTCCACATAACTCATAGGTAATTTGTTATCTTCACTGACAAAGTTACACATGTTCCACAAAACTCATAGGTAATTTGTTATCTACACTGACAAAGTTACACATGTTCCACAAAACTCATAGGTAATTTGTTATCTACACTGACAAAGTTACACATGTTCCACAAAACTCATAGGTAATTTGTTATCTTCACTGACAAAGTTACACATGTTCCACAAAACTCATAGGTAATTTGTTATCTTCACTGACAAAGTTACACATGTTCCACAAAACTCATAGGTAATTTGTTATCTTCACTGACAAAGTTACACATGTTCCACAAAACTCATAGGTAATGTGTTATCTACACTGACAAAGTTCCACATGTTCACTGACAAAGTTACACATGTTCCACAAAACTCATAGGTAATTTGTTATCTACACTGACAAAGTTACATATGTTCCACAAAACTCATAGGTAATTTGTTATCTACACTGACAAAGTTACACATGTTCCACAAAACTCATAGGTAATTTGTTATCTTCACTGACAAAGTTACACATGTTCCACAAAACTCATAGGTAATTTGTTATCTTCACTGACAAAGTTATACATGTTCCACAAAACTCATAGGTAATTTGTTATCTACACTGACAAAGTTACACATGTTCCACAAAACTCATAGGTAATTTGTTATCTACACTGACAAAGTTACACATGTTCCACAAAACTCATAGGTAATTTGTTATCTACACTGACAAAGTTACACATGTTCCACAAAACTCATAGGTAATTTGTTATCTACACTGATAAAGTTACACATGTTCCACAAAACTCATAGGTAATTTGTTATCTACACTGACAAAGTTACACATGTTCCACAAAACTCATAGGTAATTTGTTATCTACACTGACAAAGTTACACATGTTCCACAAAACTCATAGGTAATTTGTTATCTACAAAGTCTTTAGATAATCAGTTTAATATAAATTTATACATATTTCACAAAGCTCATTTATCCAGTGATACATCATTGTACTCAAATAGGTATACTTTTTCCTTCCATCCTTGTGTCTGTCTGTCTGTCTGTCAATATACAACTTCTATTTTTTTCAGCTACTACATATCTTTCTTTTCTGTTACTTATATACATCCTGTCAGTCTCTTTCTTGAATTAAAGTTTGTGTTAATTTTTTATAGCAACTACAAATAAGACTTTCTTGGTTTATGCTACAGAGCTTCAGAATTGCTAGCGTTTGTTTATTTCTTTTCACTGAAATTCAAGAGGGGTGTATTAATTAGTGAATATGTGAAAATTAGATCTTTCCTTATTAATCTACATCAAGTATATTAAATTCGCAAAATTTAATAGTCTGAAAGTAATCTAAAAAGGGTAAAACCTGAAATAAAGTATCAGAGAAAATAAGATGGTTTACAGTATACACAGTTAACAGTTTTGAGAGGGAATAATTTAGGTACATAATTTTAATCATTTTTCACAAAGCTCATACTTTTCTTAAGCTAACAGAATCTTTCTCAGTCATGCAAGATCAAACATTGTAACAAACAGTGAATCACTGTTATAAATAATCAGAGGGTTCATATGTACAGTCAGACAGCTTTTTAAAGCATGAAATTCACTCAATGATCCATGTTTCATTTGTAGATATAAAATAGGGCACGGTCAGAAATGTGAAACTGACCATGCTGCTTGTACAGATATTATAACAGCCTTCACTTTGGACCATTCACGTCTGCCAATAACCCAGATCAACTCTAATGCATTCCATACCTCAGATAGGTAAGAATTTACACATTCTTATGATGTCTTGGGTTAAATTTGGGTTTATGCAACTATATTTAGGATGGGTAGGGCAATTAATAATGCATCAAAATTAAAAATTTTGTTTTTTGTGAAATTGTAATAAGGGGTAATAAATATACAGGACATAAACAGAATTCACCAAATCTATTTCTTCAGTTTGACAAAGGAAAACAAACCTGTTGTTAAAAAAACAAACTCTTGAGATATATTTTTTATCTCCGGATTTACAGATTCAATATTTTACTTACAAGTTGTACTCTATTTTATTGACATTGTTCTAAGATTATTCAAATTATCTGGTTCAAATACACATACAATAATATATTTTCTGCTTATGATTTGTAGCATGTGATTTATAATGTAAAAGAAAAAAATAATGATTTTTTGTAGAGCCTGCAACTTTTGTTGCAGAAAGCTCGACATAGGGATAGTGATCCAGCGGCGGTGGCGGTGGCTACGGCTACGGCGGGGGCGGCGGCGTTAGCTAACTTCTTAAAAGCTTCATATTTTAGAAGGTAGAAGACCTGGATGCTTCATACTTTGTATATAGATGCCTCGTGTTACGAACTTTCCGTCAGTCACATGTCTTTGACCTCATTTTCATGCTTCAGTGACTACTTGAAAAAAAAGTTAATATTTTTTGTAATGTTAAATTTTCTCTTATTATAAGTAATTGGATAACTATATTTGGTATGTGCGTAACTTGCAAGGTCCTCATGCCTGTCAGACAGTTTTCACTTGACCTCGACCTCATTTCATGGATCAGTGAACAAGGTTAAGTTTTGGTGGTCAAGTCCATAGGGCTAGTATATTCAGTGTATGGAGGGACTGTAATGTGTACATGCCCAACTGGCAGATGTCATCTGACCTTGACCTCATTTTCATGGTTCAGTGGTTATAGTTAGATTTTTGTGTTTTGGTCTATTTTCCTCATACTTTATGCAATAGATCTTCTATATTTGTTGTATGGAATGATTGTAAGGTGTACATGTCAGCGGCAGATGTCATCTGACCTTGACCTCATTTTTATGGTTCAGTGGTCAAAGTTAAGTTTTTGAGTTTTGGTCTTTTTATCTAATACTATATGCCATAGGTCAACTATATTTGGTGTATGGAAATATTTTATGATCTATATGTCAGTCGCACAGGTGTTATTTGACTTCGACCTCATTTTCATGGTTCATTGCTCAGTGTTAATTTTTTTTTTTTTTTTGTGTGTTTTGGTCTATTTTTCTTAAACTATAAGTAATAGGTCAACTATATTTGTTGTATGGAAGCATTGTTAGCTATAAGTGTCTACCTGGCATGGTTCATCTGACCTTGACCTCATTTTCATGGTTCACTGGTCTTTTTTTAGTTTTCTTGGTTAATGTTAAGTTTATGTGAAAGTTTTTAATAAAGCTTCATACTTAGGACTATCAACATAATATGAATGATTTGTAAAGAAGGCGAGACATTTCAGCGTGTGCACTCTTGTTTGGAAAACCTGAGTTGTAGAAAAAAGCAGAATTTTTGTAATAACTAATTTAAGTTATCTCCCTTTGAACACTTGCAGAAATTCAAACTTTTTTGTTTGCATTAAAATTGTGTTATTACCAATAATTACATACTGAAGGGATTGCTTCTAAGCTGTTAATTTCTGAGCCCCAGATGTTTTTTATGGCATCATATTGTCAAAACGATGAGAATGGTTGATCCCAAGGAAGATATCACAGTTTAATCTTCTGTATTGATAATACTAGTAAATGCATTATGTAGCCTATTTTGTGCATTTCTGGGATTGAAAATATATCGTCACTTATTGTACGCATTTCACATTGGTTTCCAATAACTTCCTTTATCATACCAAAAATTTTAATACATATTCTTACTAATTCACACCTGCCAAGTTTTCAAAATGCCAATGGGGGTTTTGCGTGCAAGATATCTGCCATACTTCTATAAAACCTTCAAGGGAGCCTTCAAATTCAGTGTAATGTTGTTTTTAGGCTTCTTCATAGTTTTATAAGCCTCAATTCATTGTAAAATTAATTGCTTTGTTAAAATTGTGGACATAATTGCCCTTTAAAACTTTCAATTTGGGAGCCACCATGGGGGAAATCTCCCGCAAATAGTTACAGTTGGCAGGTATGTTATTATTGCCATGCATGTATGAAATGTACATAAGTTATTGAATTTTTACATTTGTAGCTTAGACAGTGAAGACTTACCAATATTGATTGCTTTAGTCTACAAAGATAATATAACAGATACAGCCTCATTTTCACAGGTACGTTTTTTTTATGATTTAAAGAACCTTTTGTTTGCCATGTAGATTAATATGATAGATTATGTAAAAATGAAAATTGTGTTTCATGAAATTAAAGTATATTCAATATTAGGTTTAACTGTAGTTACAAATAGGATGTACCTATGAATCTAGTAAATGTCATGGTCAAAAAATTGTTTTTTGGTCTTGATTAGATTATGTCTGTTGACAAGAATATTCAATTTGTTAGATATGCAATCAGGCATTTGGAGTTGTGGTTCTAACATACACTAAAGCAGTTTGCAGGAATGCTTTTAAAAAAGGTGGTGTAACTAGTTCATATTTCTTTCAGTGATGGATTCCATTACAAGATACTGTATAGCAGGTTATTTTCACTGATGTAAATTTGCTTTTTTCATTGAACAAGGTATATGAAATGTTTTGGCAGTTATTATTTTGGTAATTTCAAAAACCTTTTTAAATTTTTCGAATTTATTTTGACGATTTTGTTCTATCTGCAAAAATAAGCGAAAAAAAGGTGCACCCTGCAAAAAATAACCTGCTATACAGTATTGTAAACTTTCACAGGTTTCAGTAAGCACTAGTCTTGTACTGGAATAGTTCAGTTATATTTACAGTAATTTTATATATTTCCAGGTTTTAACAGAGATAGCCTACCAGTTTTACAATGATATAATTGTTATATTCACAGTAATTTTATATATTTCCAGGTTTTAACAGAGATAGCCTACCAGTTTTACAATGATATAATTGTTATATTCACAGTAATTTTATATATTTCCAGGTTTTAACAGAGATAGCCTACCAGTTTTACAATGATATAATTGTTATGACCCTGGACGTAGAAGAGTTTCCAGCATGGGCAGGACAGTTTTTGCCCTTAGACTACACTAAAGTTATGATTAAATGTAAGAACCTCTCAAGTAATGCAGTTACATCATAAAACGTTAACTTCATGCTTTTTTAAGTTTATGATTTACTTATGAAATGCAATAATTGAAATAATACACATAACAACTTGTCCAAAGGGAAAAGACGAAGCAAGAAGGTATTTTTATTATGCTCCATTTATTGGCATTATGTGTCCTGTCTTATGAGTCCGTTCGTTTGTATGTCCCACTTCAAGTTAAAGTTTTTTGTCGAGGTAGTGTTCATAAAGTTGAAGTTCAATCAACTTGAAACTTAATACACATGTTCCCTATGATATGATCTTTCTAAATTTTAATGCCAAATAGTTATACCCCCATTTTCACTGCCCGTTGAACACAGAAAGTGATAGTGTGGATGGGGCATCCGTGTACTGAGAATACATTCTTGTTTTCATTTGTGGTACAGGTGGTTAGTACTTGTATTAAAGTTACATATTCATGGATTCAAATGGATAAGGAAAAAAATTATATATAATTTATCTACTTGAAAATGGATCTATTACACTTTCAAGACAGAAACTAACCAACTCAAATCTATGTAGATAGTTTTAATGTTTCTAAATAGACTATGCTCTGATGTCTCAAGTCCTAAAAAGGCCATCAAACATCAGAGCAATCTTGGACTTATCATAAACATGATCTCCTATTGATGGAAATTGATATCCATCTATCTGAAAACATAATTTGACAGTCATTTTAAGAACTGTGTGCCAGTTAAAAAGGGTTTTACTAAAGAAAATTTAACACAAATAAAATCAAGTAAGATAAACAACACTATAATTAGATATGAGAATAACATGAGAAGCTTATCTTTATGCAAAACTCCAGAACATAAATGGTGAAAAAGTATGGTCAGTTTGTTAAAAGGCTCTTCTGCTTCATAACAGCTGCAAATCTTTAAACATTGTTTAACCAAACTGTTATATTTACCTTTTTGTGAGAATGTCTCTTACTTTCTTATCCCCTAAATAAAATATATATTATATTTTTCTTTATAGATGATGGTGATCCAAAATTATTATTTGACTATCCTAGAGTCTGTATGGTAAAGAAGAATGACCACAATCATGCTGCGTTCTACCCACCACTGGATCAAGATCGCTGGTCAGTGGATTGGTTTGAACCATACAAATTAAAGCAGTTTATATTGGATTACTTAGATGATCCTTCACACAATGTTATAGAAACAGAACATTTCTAGTATCATGCTTTATTTTCTGTGACAAATGCTAGTGAGATATAGGAATAAAATGGAATTAAGAAAACCAAAAAAACTTTTTAACTTCTAGATATGAATGCATGACTGGTTCTAAGAATGATAATCTTACATGCATGTGCTGTTTTCAACTTCATTTTCATTATTCAGTGACTTTTAAAAATCTTTATGCATAATTCATGTAAGATTAACATATTATGTAAAATTTCATTTGAAAGGTTTATGACATAAACATTTTGAAAATGATTGATCAGCAATCCCTCCATTGTGCCCATAATTTATACATATATGTTTGTATTTGTATCATTCTTAATATATTGCAGCAATTTTTTGTATGAATTTTACATTATTAATATATATTAACTGGATATACGAGTTTCTGTCTTCATCCACTATTTATTTTTGTATGAATGTTTATTTAGAATTACTGTGGATTAATTTATTTTTGTATCAATGTGTATTTAGAATTACTGTGGATTCATTTATTTTTTAGGTATCCAATTATTTTGGATTGAGGAAAACTTGCATTTCTGTGGATATTTTATATTTCGATTTTTTTGTAAGTTTGCATACATTCCTTTGTAATTCATTGAACATTTGATTTCGTGGTTAACTTTTATCCACGAAATCCATTAAAATTAGTATCTGACGAAGAATAATGAATCCACAGCAGTAATTTGTTAATTCAGTTTAGAATGAATGCACTCTGATTTTTATTGTCACAACATTCCAGAATATATATAATTGTTCTGTTAACATGATTAAAGAAAGATTTCTATTTGTTGGTGAATGAAAACAAATTGTTAGCATATTTTTTTAATTTAATATTTATATATATTTTTTACATGTTTTACAATGAGAGCTGGTTCTCTCAATTGAATTTTCTTGTTATTATACATTGGGTTATCTCCCCTTCCCATCAGAGTGAATAAGTCCATTATTGTATTATGCTATCTCGAGATGCAATCACATAATAAATCAAACATGAATTTATATCCAACATTTTTTAATGAAATTGAAGTAGGCTATATGGCAAACAGAAAAGCTGATTTTGTTAGATTTTTTTTCTTCAACTAGTTATTTAAAATATATGTACTTTTTGTAAATTGCTGAAAGCTACTTTTAGTAATAACATTTATTAGACTTTTTGATGTACTAATATTTTATATATTTATACTATATTAACAATTAAACTATTATATAAAGTAAAATAAAAAAAAATAATTTATTTTTTCATTTGCCCAAGAAGAAGTGGATGTTTGATGATTCATCTGGTGCCTAAAAATCCTGTCATATGAATACAACAATATAATGTGGCATCATCCAACATGCATATTTGACCAAATATACATTGGAATAAGATTTACTTTTCTAGATGAAATTAAATAAAGAAAAATGAAACCCCCTCCCCCCTAAAAAGCAAACCAACAGATGTATCAGTCAATTCCATATTAAATGTATGGATTTGCAGAAGGGTATTACATATTTAATACTAGGTACTTGACAATCTACACTAGTGACTTATCAGAAAGCTTATAAGTCTTTATTTCAAATTAAATGGGCTGTAAATGTTGGTTTAACTTTCAGACTAAATTTATTCTGGTACTCATCAAGTGCTCAGATATGTTTTTAATAATAAAGAGAAGATTTATCAGGTTTTCCAGACATTATAACATCTAATGGATGATGGTATCTAAGAGCTGTCTGATAACTATACCACTTGTTAACTTTTGAAAGCCTACACACATCTGATTTGATAAAGATTGCTTCAAGTAGGTCATGCTGTTTCTCAGAATAATAAACAGAAGTCATTACTGCCAGTGTTACAATTAAGTTGTGAATGAACAAACACCATAGTTGATGTAAATATTTAATGTAGAAAAGTGATGTTACAATACGATACAATACAATATGTGTTGATTCCAATTAAGTTAAGATCCCTTAGGGATCATTGACCAGGATACAGTCAGAACTCATGTACAAAAATATAGTACATTAATACAATGTATAGTATTCATTTAAACAAATGATATAAGATGATTTTATATTCGTTTTGAGGTCAAAGATCTACCCTGCAGTTTTCATAACTATCTATAATCTATTTTGGAGTTACTGCCCCTCAAATATCCCTATTGAGTAAATTATTTATCTTAAAAACTATTGTAGATTGAGTGAGAAACTTTTTATTAGCAAAACTGACTAGCAAGATCTACAACATTGTTGAATAACCAGGTGTTAATCATCTCCCTATGGAAGTAATTGCCCTTGAAAGATGATTTTTACCCAATAGTGCATTTTTGGCTATAATGTTTAAACAAAAATTACAACATTTTTCATTACGTATTGGGCAAAAACTTTTTTCTAGAAAAATAAATATAAAAAAATCAGGACAATCCAATATGTACTTTTTTTCTTCACAAAATTAAAGTTTGGTTAAAAAGAATTCTATGAATCTTTTTCAACTTAAATGGCCATTATGTATGCTGATGTGATTTAATAATCAGAAAATACATCTGATACTCCCCAAGTTAGTGTTAAGCACTGGAGTTATTCCCCTTTGACTTTGTTCCCATTTAAGATCAATATTTTCACATTTCTATACATTTAATTTCTTTTGTGCATGTTGTTGAATTGGTGCTTTGACATACAATAAATAACTCTTTAAATTGTCCAGATAGTAACAGCAGGTACCACTTGGCAATATGTTATGTTGTTTAAAAAATAAGTACAATTTGTATGTTCTCTGCCTATTATACAAATAAATTAAATCAAAGTTATATAAAATGGAGAAATTACTAACTAATAGCCATGTGCAATTTAACAAGTTAATGATTTTTTCCACAATTTAAAGGAACTTAATTGATGACAAATCTTAACAATTCATCCAATTTGTTTTGATGGTTTCCTCAATAACATTGGAGGCTATATTTACTTCACTATATAAATGTAAATAGAAATGAAAATCTCTTATATATCAGATGTAAGTGACTTTAAGGCAGGTACTGCTGAACAGAGAAATGACTCTAGATCATATCAGTTTTGTCTTAAGATACAATAATTTTAATGATTATTTAGTTTTGATAAAAAAATCTTCCCAAAACTCAAAGCAGTTTGATAAAATTATGGACATGTACATACATGTATGTAAAGATATTTATACTTACACTAGTATTTTTTTGGGACCCTTTATAGCTTGCTGTTAATTTTGAGCCAAGACTTCGTGTTGAAGGCCGTACTATGACCTATAATGGTCTACTTTTATAAATTGTGACTTGGATGGAGAGTTCACTCATACCACATCTTCTTATATCTATTAAAAGTCGACTTTGAAAAGGCAGATTATTTGGTTATCCAAAAACAAGGGGAACTTGTTAGCTATTGCTTATGGTTCAGATTGGTCTAATGAATTGATATCATCTTATACTATACATCACTCTTAATCAATTTCATGCTCTTTATAGAAATCAGAATGTTAATGTATTTGTTGAAGTCCTAAAAATTCAGATTTAGTAAAACACTAGCTTGACAATAAAAAAATAGATAGTGCCTTTATTTTATGCTTAAAAGGTTAGGTATACTTTGGTGATCTTTATAAAAATAATGTTTGGTGTGATTGCCAATAAGACAACTATCCACCTAAACAAAAGGATTTTGTTAATTTTTCAATCTTTGGATGGAGACAAACATCATCCTTTTTATAGTAAATTGTTGAAGAAAAAGTTTCAATGGAGTGAATTTTACTGTTTATTCTACATATTAACATATATCTTGTTATTGATCAGGTTTAGTCTTGTTCTAGCTACATGTATTTATGACTGTGACTAGTTTTCTCTTGTTTCAAGTGGTTTTCTAAAACTATATCATCATTTATAGCGATTTCTGTAAGTTGCTGTTTTTTTTATTATCTAAAAATATATCATCATTTAGCCGTTTCTGTCCCTTCTAATTTTTTCTACATGCTCAAAACTTAGTAAAGATATCAGATATTTAATTTGTTCACAATTTTTTGGGTCACCTGGTGTGTAAGATAGTCAATCCTATTGATGTCTAATTTTGTGAACTTGTGTTGTTAAGTTGCTGTCTCGTTTACCCTGGCCCTAAACATCTGCTGTTATTCACATTGATATAATATTGGATATGAATATAAATTTCCAGATATTCGCACATAAAAATGAGATAAATCTCCGACACTGAAAATCTTTTTCTGATTAAACCTTAGTTAAATCTATCATAAAATGAACTAATTGCATAAATCGTATTATGATTTTATTCTGAAATCTATCATTTTGTCCATAAAATAAAGATAACCAATTTATGTTTTGTATCACTATATACATCTGTGAACTGATTATTAGGTTTTACTACAGGAAGTTCCAGACAACTTTATTATTATGCATGAGAATTATTAAATATTATTTCTAGGGAGAATTTCATACTATTTTTTTCTGTTAAACCCTAATGCAGTATGCGACACACTGCACGTTACAGACTGCACACATGCACCTGTAATGATTGTAAATTAAAGTGTCAGTTTAATTCTAAGGACTGCCTTGTAAAACTATTATGATATTTCATTACCTTATTGTGACAATGAATAAAATTGAGATATCTATTTTCACAATATAGGTTTTTAAAGGTTAATTACTTGATCCTCACATTACAGAAGACTTCTCTCTAGTACATTCCATTCAATAAAGATTATTTCAATTTAAAAACAGCAATTAAAATTTAATAAATTTAAAGAATAAGCATAATTTGCTTTCCAGTTTAGAACAGAAGTTTGTATCTTACATTTTATCCTATATCAAGTTAGATATTTAATTTATATATAAAATTTCAGCATAGAATAGTATGAGAATGGACACTGGTAATGTGTCAATTTAGAAACAAAACCCTGACTAGAGAGTATAAAATCATGCACACACAGGCTTTAGCAATAATATACTAGTTCAGCCAAATGAACACCACACTGAATGAGTGACTATAAAAGACTCCTTTGAAATATTTCCGGATACCAAAATGTTTGGAAGTCTCAAATATGTTCTGTTCTTTCAAAAAAGAAGTATTTAAGGGCATTAAAACTCTTTTTAAGCACTGAAATTTAATTGAAAAAAAAGCTCTTTCAATATCTACAATTCAAGAAAAGAAATACACATTCATAGTTCAAGTGGAATGGAAAAAAATTACAACTGAAAATTTAAATAATTTTCGGAAGGTAGGCTATCATAGGGTATATTATCCTTTCTTAAGTTCTTTAAGGTGGTGCAGTGTAAAGTACTAGACAAAAAAATGGGAAAATATTAATGAAATTATATTTGTATATGGAAAACAGCTCTAGTATTTTCTTTGATCAATATAATAGTTTTGGAAAATGCGAAAACATCACTTAGACTTATTTTGTCTTATACATGTATAAAGTTGATCCATATGTTTATGCTGAAAATCTTCTCCAAGGAAATAAAGTCAGGAAATTGATGAAAAATAGCGTTCTGGAAATTCTTCAAAATATGAGATCTTAATCTTGTTATAAATAAATATATAACAATTGTAAGAGGTAAAAAATGTTGGATTTCTTTGAAATAATAGAATAACTTTCCGGTAAAAAGTCTGACTTGATTTTTAAAAGATTAAAAGCTGTGAATGCATTTTTATATCCTTTGATAAAGATTATTTCCTTGTTATTTATTTTCAGTGTACAGGTTAATTTGTATTATCACTGAAAGAAAGTCTATACCTCTGAAAACCTTAGTTTTAGATTAAGATCCTTAACTGCTTTATCAAAAAATATTCTTGTTTATTTATTTTTGTATTCTTATATGTTCCCCATGTGAACTGAAAGGGAAAAACCTACTTTTGATACTAATTATAACACAGTATATAAAGTAAGTTGATACTGATGGCCTGATCAGTCGTCTACTAACTCTCCACATGTAACATGTTATCAGTTGTTTTACAGGGGATTTTTTTTTAAAGTATTTATATAACAATTTGGAAAAATATAAAACAAGGACATAGGAGACAATAGTCTTTTATATATTGTTAAAAATATAAGTCTACTGTAAAGTAGATATTTAAACATTATTTTTAAGAAGGATATATTATCCAAGTTCTTTAAGGTTATACAGTGTGAAAAACTAGACAAAACAAATCATCTCTTATTGTTTCTGTGTAAAGGGGTATAATATTTTAAAGTAAACAAGATCTTGTTTTATTATTATTTTGGATTGTAATTTAATATTACCAGAGAATTTATGGATAAAAAATTAATTAGCAAGCAACAATAAAATAAATCTGGGCTACTTTAAAAAGAATGTGAGGGATAATGGATGCCTCTACATGACAATAGCACATAAGTTATAATTAATCAAACTTTTATCTGCTTTGGTACAGGCCATGGTGATATGTATCTATACAGACCAATCATTAATGATATTTAACATATACCTTTATCACCTGAAATTAAACCATCCATTAATCTTTAAATTAAATATGAAATATTGATAAGAATATTAAAGCCATATCTTTTCCACGATCAGTGTTAATACCGCCTGTGGGTATAGTATTGTTTGTGAAGATTTTGGCCTTAGGTTCACAAGGTTATACCATGTATGTTTCATGTTTCTAGCTGTATACAATTAGTCACCTGGCTGTAGAAGCCTAAAGGATAGAAATCAATTATTAGATATATCATACGAAAAACTTGTCCGAAAAGGATCACTGAGAAAATTTGATAAATGAAGAACTTGTTGACCAATTAATAAACCTCATATGATTCAAGACAGAGCTTCATCAATTGTCTTCTGATTCAAGACAGAAAAACAGCTTCATCAATTGTCTTCTGATTCATCTGCCAAAAACAATAACTTGTTTGTGGTCATGACAGAATACATGGCAAAATCAACAAGTTGGTGTTGTAAAGTTAACACGTTCATCAACCTTCAAGTCTGTCAAGAATGTTTGGTGGTCTGTTAGGGAAAAGTGCCACTGTACATTATAAACCATCTTATATCTATACAATTAATGCAGCCTATCTTAATATGTGTGGCGATTCCGACCGGTGAGACACATAGACCTTTAGGAACGATATGTTTTTTTTAAATATGCTGATATTAGCGTATCTTCCATATTGGCAAATATTTAACGCATATTCATAATATGACAGATTATAAAACCTTGTCAAAACTCAAATAATACATTCAACTATAAAAAAAAATATCATATCTAACACAGAAAGCACAGTGAAAAAAAAACGTGCAGTCAGTGTTCTTATTAATGCACCATGACAAACAATATTGTAGTTTATTTTCTTACTAACGAACTCAACAATCATTTTTGTCCAGCCTTCGACTTTTGTAGAAAAGGCGAGACATGGCGATCCTACATTCCGTCGTCGTCGGCGGCGGTGTCCACAAATATTCACTCTATGGTTAAAGTTTGAAAAAAATAATAACTTTCTTTAACTATCCAGTATTTCTACCAAACTTGGACAGAAGCTTGCATGTTTATAGTCAAAAGCTAGTATCTAAATAGAAATTTTGCAAAAATGTATTTCCTGGTTTTTTTCCGTTCGATACTTATACATGGACGTAGTTTTTCTACTAGTCAACATTACATACAATCTGCATTTAAAGTTCCTAAAACTTTTATTGGCTTCATAAAGTAGGCGAGACACTGGGTTCCACGGAACCCTCACACATTTTTCAGTGCTCTGACTACAGAACAACCAGAACAAGTACCAATTCAGTGTTCTGCATGGCAGTTAGCAAGCTTGATAACCCTTTACTAGAAATGACCATAATAAACAACACAGCAGCAGTCCAGGAAACTTTAGGTTTTTATTGATTAAAAAACAAAATTCATCAACCAATTAACTAGGGGAAGGTCAATCATGTGTATTTACAAAAGAAAGCCTTGTGTGTGAGTTAACTCTATACAATATCAATTGTATAGAAGCTTTAAGCATACATGGGTAGTGACCCTGATATATTTTGGTGATGAATTTTGAGCAAAGTCTGATTGATTACATTTAATAACAAAAAGTAATTTATTATTTCACCGGTTAAAAAATTTACAACTTGCTAGGGTCAATGAAAGTTATGCCAATCCATGCAGAAATATATATATTGTTGATTTGAAATAAACTGTGAAGATAATATCAAGTATCAGTTAAGATTTTTTCAATCATCTACATTTGTATGTTCAACTAGCTAAATATTTGCAACATTTTACAATAACAAGAAATAGCCTTCAATGTTTATATTTTAGGGACTAAGGCACGTTACATGCAGTCGCCTCTAATTTTTGCAGAAGTCACCCGTAAGCTTATGCAATGCATTCATTCAATATTGTAGAAATTAAATTGCTTCACGTGCTCACGTGATAGTGCAAAGGTAAAGAAGAAAAAACTAGAACATCGAGCCCAATCCTTTAAAGCTAAGTACGTGTCTTAACAAATATATACATGTACTTTTAATTTCCTTGTCGCGGAAATAGTCTTTGTTAGTGACGCACACGAATAGTGATGTCACTCTACTATTATCTATTTGTAAAACAGTGTAATTTTCCGTTTGAGATTGACTTTAATATTCAGTGTCCTAACTCAGGAAAGTATTTCAGTGAATGCATTAACTAGAGTTTTTCTGTACATTATTGCTTGAATCCTAGCTTTAATATAAAAAATAGTCTATATTTATATCCCAGAATATGAAAGGATTTTAGTGAAACTTAATCGATACCATTTCATTTAAAAATGCATAGTTTTTCTTGTATTCGGGTATTTAAAACAATGGTTGCATTCAAATATGATTTTGAACGTCCCTGGTAAAGGTAAATCCAGAAAATAGCGTCGAATGCAGGTCACATTTATAAACGCTGTTTTCATAGTCGATTTATTTTATCAGTGCCTCATGCAAATAAAATTGTTAAGATATATTATTTATTCAAATGTTCTCTTATATCCTTGAGGCATCGTCCCCTGGTATCAACTGCATTCAAGTTACCTATGATGCTTCCTTGTTTGCTTTTGATACAGGTAGGAAAGAGACATTTACACACATTTTACATGCCTATGGCCCATAAGGTATCGCCCCCTGGTGTCAGCTGCCTTTAGGAAACCATAATGCTTTCCTATTTGCTGCTGACACAGGATGAGTCATGGACATGTTTAATTTCTACTTTCTTTTTGGCTAATTATTATATATTTAATTGATCCAACTTTTTGTGTACTATACATATGTGGATATCTATTTTTCTTTTTTTCTTTTTGGGCTACTTGTTTGTTATCTATATCAACCACACTTGCAATAAAATGCATTAGTATTAAAAAAAAACATACTATAGATTCTTTATCTACGTATTCTTTACGAACTTAAATAGTTCTCGTTTAACTTTTTTTTTTTTTTTTATCTCATTGTTTGTATTGTATTATGAAAAAAATTATTGATGTTGTAATGTTTATGCCCTTTGGGGCCCATAATTGGAAAATAAAATATCTTATCTTATCTTATCTTATCTTATATATTTCTTTCAACTCAATTTTTTTCAGATAATTAAGTTCTCAAGTTTGAACCTAGCCGCCAATAAGAAATTTTCAGATATTTACAAAAAATACCTCTTGTTATGAGGAAACATACACATGTTGTGGAAGTGTATAGTTGAAGACATTATGTTACCCTCCCGATGTCTTGTTATTTTAGTCGTTTGGTTGCTGTCTCATTGACGTTAAAAAAAATGTTTTAGTCCTTCAAAATGACGAAAGCATTGGCTTGATTGATCGCAGTGGTTGTTGCTGCTTGCGTAACATCTCTTTATTGTATATTCCGCGGCAATCAGGTAACTTCTGCAAAATTAATAATAAAAGACGGAACAATATATAAGAAGGAGGTACTAGTAAGTTTATTGGCAAAATGTTTTTCTTGCATCACGATTATAACAGTCCCCTCAAATAGTTCTTTAACGAACAGAGAGCGTGACACTTTCCTATCACGTGACATCGGATTTAACGTCTGTATCTAAAGTTTACATAAAGTATTCGTACATTTCGAATACAGACAAACGGACCCACTACTACCTATTATGTAGGTCTTATTGTCGGTGGGGAAAGTAAGGGTAGCAGAATTGTCTAACATATGATCGGAAAGAACGTTTAAGAAAATATCACCAAGCAACACACAACCTTGGCAATCAACTCCTCTTCATATACCGCTCATACTTTATATGGAATACATATAATATTAATAAATTTTATTTTTAGAATATGAGAGGAGTCTAAGAATGTAAAGATGAGTAAATAATGTCTCATTTGTAATGTGACGTATAGTATTCTGTTAAGTCACATTGATTATGACGCGGGGGTGCAAGCTATCTGCGGTCTGTGTGTGGCTTTGACTGCGGTTAAAAGGATTACTGATATATTGTCAAAGTACAAGTACATCAAAGTTATCATGTAGGCGAAATATTAAATCTTTGATATTGGACACCTTTGTGAAATTATTATGTCAAGTGTTTTATCACTTGCTTTGATAAAGTAAGAGTATCATCGTAGTCCAGAGGATGTGGATTTGAGCAACTGCGGGCACTGACTAATATAGGTCATCATCTATGACCTTCAATTGTATCAAACGAATCCCCTTTTTTCCCTTTTTCATTTTATATCATATACCGTGTACGTTTTGAACATTAATTAATCCAATGCTAGTATAATAATTGTTGTATGATTAAACCTAGATAATGTAAGTTTATTCTTAGTGTTACATGTATGAGGGTCTACAGACGGGCGTCTTTATTTCTACAACTTTTATGTTTATTTTTCTCTGTTATTTATTGTTTTTGCCCAACTTTTGTATTCTTTATATCGTAGCATCTCATTATTTTCTGTTTACTCTTTTTGTTTGTCCATTATACTGTCTATCCTGTTAGCTCCACCAAGATCCTCATGTACGTGTAGACATACATGTATAATGTTGTGGGTGGTTACTTAGTAGGCATTCGAGGTCAAACTATAAAATCGGGTCAGCTATAGATTTTACGTCGGATTTAAATGTGCACAGTTCTTCTGTGCAAATATAATAAAATGAGATTCCTCTTAAGATCCCTGTTGGCAGACGACCTGTTTATGGCGGGGGTGTCATCGATCGACCTTGATATCAAGTATTGGAGATAACCAGGTTAATACAAGTATCCAAAGCAAACTAAAACAAACTAAAACAAACTATCGTATGTTATTTGATAAATGATATATATCGGTGTTTGTAAATGCTTAGCAGAAAGTACTTTATGAATGTACTTAATTTAGAAGTAGAGCGTACCTATACAGTTGGCAGTATTACATCTATGGCAGTACTTAAAGATTTCTTATAAAAGACCTTTAATTTAAATTTACATATATAAACGATTATATGCAACTCTCTGCAAATCGAATACTATTCGGGCTGAGTTAGAATCAAGGGTAATGGATATAAAGATTCATATAACAATTTGTCTTAATGCAAAAACTGTACAGACTCCTGCACAAACTGACAAACCAGACATTTGTTTTACTGCTATGTTGGTGGTGGTTTGAAAAATCTGTCTCAGTACACCTCTGTGTTCCTTGTAGTAGTTTAATTATATGTTTTATTATCATTATAGTACAATGAGTCTAGTGGATAAGACATACACATACACACCGGAAAACCCATTTACTAAACCCTTCATGGCTGGATAAGAAATACACACCGGAAAACCCTTTGAATTAACCCTCCATGGCTTATTTAATCAAATCATTGTATATCCATCTTTATGAATGTGCCTCTCACTATTTTAAACGAGAAAGTTGGGCTATGCGTAATAACTGCTTAAATTGCGACGATTTCCACCGACGGTTTCAAAAGTCGCATACGAAACTGACCAAACCAACGTTAATTCAAATATATAGTACCCGTTGTCTGTAGATGTTTAAGAAGAGAGTTTTCCTACCTAGCACCCTTTTTCTGAAAATGCACATATGGTTATTGCTAACTCGTCATTTTTTGCTTAATAGTAATAAATTGTCAAATTCTAAAATCCCGAATCCGCTATGGTGCCAAGGGAACACCGTAAATAGAAACAAAATAAATGTGTTTTACATTGCATTGGGCTTGGCATATTTCACAAAGGTATTCAAAATCAAAGATTTAATATTTCGCCTACATGTTTACTTTACCAATATGTTAGTGACCCCTTAACCACAACCGAAGCCACACAGACCGCAGATAGCTTGCACCCCCGCGTCATAATCAATGTGACTTAAGAACATATTATACGTCACATTATAAATGACACATTTTTTTACTCATCTAAATATTCGTTTACCTCTCATATATTCGAAAAATAACAATTCACAAATAATCTATGTTGTATTCCGTTTAAAGTATTAGCGGTATATGAAGAGGTCAGGAGTTGATTGTCAAGGTTGTGTGTTGCCAGCAGATATTTTCTTACGTTCTTCTCAACCCTAATTGTCAAGGCAACAACTTAAATGTGATAAATACATGGCATTAAGCTCTCACAAACTTGTTTATGAGTCGGTCCAAAGTCAGGCACCTGTAGCTCATGGTTGACGTTGGGTCTTGTCTGTCTTTTGTGGTTTTCGTGATTTGTTTTGTTATAAATTCGGTATTGAGTCTCCTGGTTTAAAATTGTTTGAACATTTTCCATTTCAGGGCCTTTTAGATAACAGAATATAAATGATGAATTTTCTTTACTGTTGAAGGTCGTCCGTTTGCATATAATTGCTATTATTTACTCCATTTAAACTTTGTGGATTGTTGTCTCATTGGCAATTATACCACCTTTGTTAGTCTTGTATTATGTTTGGCCTAAAAGGCCAAGTGAGCTTTTCTCATCACTTGGCGTCCGGCGTCCGTCGTCCGTCGTCTGTCGTCCGTCGTCCGGCGTCGTTAACTTTTACAAAAATATTCTCCTCTGAAACTACTGGGCCAAATTGAACCAAACTTGGCCACAATCATCATTGATGTATCTAGTTTAAAAAATGTGTTTTTTGACCCGGCCAATCAACCAAGATGGCCGCCATGGCTAAAAAAAGAACATAGGTGTAAAATGCAGTTTTTGGCTTATAACTCAAAAACCAAAGCATTAAGAGCAAATCTGACAGAGGTAAAATTGTTTATCAGGTCAAGTTCTATCTGCCCTGAAATTTTCAGATGAATCAGACAACCCATTGTTGGGTTGCTGCCCCTAAATTGGTAATTTTAAGGTAATTTTACTGTTTTTGGTTATTATCTTGAATATTATTATAGATGGATATAAACTGTAAAAAGCAATAATATTCAGCAAAGTAAGATTTACAAATAAGTCAACATTATCAAAATGGTCAGTTGATCCCTTTAGGAGTTATTGCCCTTTATAGTAAATTTTTAACCATTTTTCGTAAATCTCCATGATCTTTTACAAAAATCTTCTCCTCTGAAACTACCCAGCCAAATTAATCCAAACTTGGCCACAATCATCATTGATGTTTCTAGTTTAAAAATTGTGTTTTTTGACCCGGCCAACCAACCAAGATGGCCGCCACGGCTAAAAATAGAAAATGGAGGTTAAATGCAGATTTTGGTTATTACTCAAAAACGAAAGCATTTAGAGCAAATCTGACAAGGGGTACAATTGTTTATCTGGTCAAGATCTATCTGCCCTGAAATTTTAGGATGAATGGGAAAACCCGTTGTTGGGTTGCGGCCCCTGAATTGGTAATTTTAGGGAAATTTTGCTGCTTTTGGATATTATCTTGAATATTATTATGAATAGAGATAAACTGGAAACAGCAAAAATGTTCAGCAAAGTAAGATTTACAAATAAGTCAACAGGATCAAATGGTCAGTTGACCCCTTTAGGAGTTATTGCCCTTTAAAGTCAATTTTTAACCATTTTTCGTAAATCTTAGTTAACTTTTACAAAAATATTCTCCTTTGAAACTACTGGGCCAAATTTTACCAAACATAG
This sequence comes from Mytilus trossulus, assembly GCF_036588685.1. NCBI lineage: Eukaryota > Metazoa > Mollusca > Bivalvia > Mytilida > Mytilidae > Mytilus > Mytilus trossulus. Next base: position 6,956,127 of record NC_086373.1, on the reverse strand, counting down.
CCAGAATCATTATTAGGCTATCTAGTTTAAAAATTGTTGTTTGTGACCGGGCAAACCAACCAAGATGGCCGCTACGGCTAAAAATAGAACATAGGGGGTAAAATGCAGTTTTTGGCTTATAACTCAAAAACCAAAGCATTTAGAGCAAATCTGACAAGGTGTAAAATTGTTTATTTGGTCAAGATCTATCTGCCATGAAATTTTTAGATGAATCGGACAACTCGTTGTTAGGTTGCTGTCCCTAAATTGGTAATTTTAAGGAAATTTTGCTGTTTTGGGTTATTATCTTGAATATTATAATAGATAGAGATAAACTGTAAACAGCAATAATGTACAGCAATTTAAGACTCAAAAATAAGTCAAAATGACCAAAATGGTCAATTGACCCCCTAAGAAGTTATTGTCCATTATAATCAATTTTTAACAATTTTCATAAAATTTGCAATTTTTTACTAACATTTTCCACTGAAACTACACGGACAAGTTCATTATAGATAGAGATAATTGTAAGCAGCAAGAATTTTCATTAAAGTAAGATGTACAAACACATCACAATCACCTTAACACAATTTTGTCATGAACTGTCTGCTTCCTTTGTTTAATTCACATATACCAAGGTGAGCGACACAGGCTCGTTAGAGCCTCTAGTTAATTTTAGTTTCTTGTGTACAATTTGGAGTTTAGTACATGGCGTTCATTATCACTGAACTAGTATACATATTTGTTAAGGGGCCAGCTGAAGGACACCTTCGGTTGTGGGACTTTTTCGCTTCATTGAAGACCTGTTGGTGATCTGCTGTACTTTGGTCGGGTTGACTTGTTGTCTCTTTGACACATTCCCCATTTCCATTCTCAATTTTATACCACCTATCCGTATTGTTGTCTGCTAAATATCCAGTGTGAGAACTTTAATGCATATCTAAAACGAATAATTTTTGCACCTAATTGCTCCGTATCGCAGTGCGCAATTCCTTTTTTTTTTAGTCGGTGCTTGATGCAATTGTCTCTTACCGCTGGCAAAATCTCAGTATGGGAATTATAGATCCTACCCAATATCCAAGCATTGAATAACTTTGCTTTTACTGGTTTACCTTGGTATATATTGTCGCGTTATATCCATATTGCTAAATAGGCGCATACTGTTTATTTTGATTATTTAATCATTTTGAATGACAAGGATAAATAAAAAATAAATTTGCATCTTATAAGTTTCATAACGATATAAAAGCCATCATGACATTTTTAAAAAAAAATATATAATTTTTGGCGTTCGACAAGATTCTCGTAGCCAAGCATCCCAGGCAAAACGTATTCAGCCGTGCATTTCGGGGCTAGAATGAGATAAAGAATAATTTAAAAATCTATCCTATCAAATACGAACAGAAATTAATCAAATAACATTTTGACATTATTAATGGTACTGCGATGCACGCTGGTATTTATAAATGGTGAAAACTACATCTTATATTCTTTGGACACAAATAACAAAATAATAATAATATCAGAACGATTTAGTGTGAATTTAGTGCACATGTGCACTTTAAAGACTGACGGGCCGTCGCAACATTTGACATATAATATTTCACTGGAACCAGAGCGTGACATATCGAGTCCGCTCTTGTTTTTAAGTGGCCGTCTGTTACCGACTGATTGGTTGTTGTCTTGACTTGGAAGTATGCATCACACTTTGGCCATACACTGAGTGTCCAAATAGTCATGCAGAAAATACATGAATGCAGCGTCGGGTGCTCAAATTCAATCACTTCAAAACTTGTTTGTGGAACTGATGGGTAAATTCCCTAAAATATTGAGCAGATAGATAAAAGTTGAAAATATCACGATTGAAAAAAGCTATAAGAAAAGGTATAGATCTGATACAGTTAACATTATAATTTAAAGGATTTTGATTGAAAATTTGGCATTTAAAATGCTAATCAGCACTTAAATCGTTCTCATATTTATATTTATGTGAAGCAGTCAACAAGTTGATATGTACTGATTAGAATCAAAATGTCGTTAGACAAAACAAAAAGGCTATTATCTAGAAAATATAGTGCCAGAAAAGCGGTTCCAATCATTTAACCCCGAGTATATAGTTGATTAGTTCGATTGATCAGACAATTCATTTTCTGTTACAAAATAACGATTTAAATCTGAAAACAAAAAGTCGTTCTAAATGATACAATTTTTTGTAATTAATAACGAAATAGATAGCTGATTATCATAGAAGTCATTGACGGAAATTGATCATCCAATTAATGCTTATATCACAAAAAAACATAAAGCTTGGTTTTCTATATCGCTGATAAGCATACAACTCTCGATCCAGAACGGAATTTAAAACTGTTAAAACTTAGGTTCATGATTTTCAAAGTTCCGATGATGTCATATGTACTGTCAGAACCGGACATGCCTGTCGCTCAATTGGCTGGAAATAGTCCAGAGAACTATCAGACAGATCAAAATCTTGAAAGGATATTTATCATTTATTGATCTTAAAACAATTACACAAGTAATTAGTGGATAAAATTACGTTCTTATCTATAAATTCATCAATTGTTTTCAAGTGATACTTTTACAAAATACTTAATTTACTACACTAGACCAGAAAGGGCGCTATAGACCGACCATAACCAGTGATAGACCTGCATTTGAAAACGTTACCTACTTTTTGGGCGTGCAAGTTTGCGTAGTCTACAATTTGCCGTGTGCAATATAATTGCTAATAGGAAAAATAAAGTGTAAGAACTTCACAAAAATAAACCCATAAAAGTAACTTTACAAATAGAAAGAAATTGAAGCTTTTACGAAGTTGATTTTTCATGAATATTAATATACTTTTATTACTACAATTTACAGTGATTCGTGGTGTGAAACAGATGGCCACCTTAAAAGAAACATTAAATGTCATCCAGTAACAAGGTGTAGGAGGACAAATTATCTTAGCTTGTTTACATGACTGGTAAATAAGACTAAAAATAACATAATGTTTTCTTGGGGACATATTTAACAAGAAACAACTAAATAAGGCACATATCTGTTAAAAGAAGAACCTAGGCTTAAATTGAAGCAGCTTAATTATTTCAATGATACAGGACCTAATGTACTTTACACTGGTGATAGGTAGTTGACAGTGTGAGTTCGGCTGTATAAAGTCAAGATTCACGTAGAAAAGACGGATATGTGACAATGACACGAAGTCCGTGTTAGCTGTCTACAAAAAATGCAATCATTCCCTTTTTATACTAGATTCAAGATTAAAAACTCGAAATGGCAAATGTGATAGCAATTAAAACTATCATAAAATGTACAAGCCTTAGGAAAACTTTTAACCTCTTGCTTAAGTGAATTATAATAATAGATATACCTTAAGATATTATAATTTATATATATATATGACTTATATGTATTAGTAGAACTCGATATTTTTGCATAGGTTTGTGTGCACTTTAAAGTGGTCGTTCCACGCCACACCGTGAGCTTGTAACAAACTAAGCTATCTGAACCATTGCATGTGTTGTTCATTGTTGTTTACATCGTTCGCATGCCTGTTTTCATTGCTCGTATGTATCTTTTCGTTATTCGTATGTCTGTTTTCTCGGAGAAGTTGGTTTGCTAGTGAAATATATACTGACAATTTTTATACCCAGCGGCAAAATGTCGAGAGCATTTTGTTCAACCCCTGTTAGTCCCTGTCATTTCGTCTGTTCCACATAGGGTACCTGGTTTGTCTGGCCAACTTCTCATATACAGTTTATTATGAATATTGATATAATGAGATGTACACGTTATCAGGATTTTGGTTTTCTTTGTATTTAAAAAAAAAAGATGGGTTGTTGAAATGAGGGAGGTATAATATAAGGCACGTAGGGTACGTGGTTTGTCCATACTCCTTTTGCAGCCAGTTTCAAGTTACAACTTTCATATTATCGTCTTACTAATGACAACCTGTTGAATCTTATTTTGGCTGGCATCAAATGTGCCTATCAGACAGCCCTTCAACATCATTATTTTTACTAAATCAAGTACTACATTCATGCATGCTGCAGCGCGGACAGCATCTTTGTCTAGTTTTGGGGGTAATTCCTTGACAACAAAAAAAGTATAAGCAAATAATACAAAACTGCAACATGGCAAGTATTCCCAGAAATCATTATCGTAAAACAGAAAAAAGTTTGGATTTACTGAATCTTGCTCAGGAACTAATACAGACTGCATTAGCAAAATCTTTGTAAAAATAATGGACAATGCAAACATTGGAAGCTTACAAAATCCCAAAACATCAGCTAAAACGTATATGATTTTCGAGTGCACCACGCGTGCGAGTACACGTGTAACTTGTCGTTTGCGTTCAAATTAGGATTGGTGATACTCTTCCTCTTTCGGTTATATCTTCACCATCATCATCGTCATCGCCGCCAACTCTCTCATTTTGACATTTATAATGCACATGAAAGCAACAAAAACGTAAAAAGGCATTAAATAAATCAAATAATAAAACATACTTAATATGGTAAGAACTTCTTTTTATATGCCACATCAAAGAGAAGTATTTTGTATTCTTCCACTAAAGACCAGAGACCGCTTAGGTTATCCACGCACCTGCTATACATATCTATGGTCCCAGGCGACGATTTTAAAGATGAAAAAGACACCGGTTGTCTTCGTTTCAGAGTCCGATTTGTATCTAAGTAATAACATTAAATCAATTAGAAACTCGCGACAGTCATAACTGGAAGTTCATGCAAAAGAAGAACCATATACTGGGCAGTTCTGTTACTATCTGTACCCCTAATTGGACGAATCTGCATCATAAGTTTTCACCGACGTTTAATTTACATGCCCGGCTCGGAAACATTAATCCATACACATATACCATATATTATTACTGATTCAGACGCGAGGACATTAACCTCTAGTTATCAAACAAACCCGTAAATACTTCATGTCTTTGAAGTACAGATATCCAGAAGCTATTATACAAAATTGAAATACTTCAGATATTTCCTGTATATATGTTTGTTACATATAGACACGCTTTTATAAATTGCATAGACAAATATTCTTTGGGGAGTTTGTATTGTTTAACTATATAAATAACCTAACCTGTATTACTGCATGTAGACAATTAAGCTGGCACTTGTGTCTTATTGTAAAGGTCATCGTAAATAATCATAAGGCTGCCTGGCTCACTTACAAGTCAAATCTAATCACAAAAATGTCAGAACACTACCAGGCTCATTTACATATCAAATCTAATCACAAAACAAAATGTCAGGACACGACCAGGCTCAATAGCATATCAAATTTAATCACACAAAAAATGAGAAAAATTAGATGTGTCAGAAGGACACGAAGCTCACAATAAGAGCTTGAAGCCATTTTTTTTAGAAGTGAACATTTTCAAAGTCCAAACCTGTTGATTTTGGCCCTAAAAAAGTAGAGTGGAACCAAACGTAAACTCGAGCTGTAATTCATCATAGTAGACTCGCACACTTACAAATATAAAATCAACTTAATTTGTGAACCAATTTAGACAAAATATCCGTATCAAAAATGTTATTTTCAATTAAAATTTAGAAATGAAAAAAAGTACGTTCATCTGTTATATTATTTTCACGAAATTTTCAAAAACCTGCATGTAATTTCGGCAATTATATACACACAGTGGAACCAAACATACACCGCTCGATCTGGACCTCATCATAAAACAGCTCAATATATCAAGGCCGATTAAAAAGTTCGTAAAACCGTTCGTTGACGGAATAACAGAATGAAGGGTAAGACTATTAATGGACCGACCTAAGTCGACGGGACCATAAAAACGAAGATAGATTTTTTTTTTAAACTATAAGAAGAGACTTAAGTGTGTAAGGTGGCAAAATTATTTTCTTCACAATCCCAAATGTTTCAGTTAGACTATGTCACTATATACATTACTAAGGCTTAAGAGAAATTACCTTTCCGCTGACGGCATTTACTTAAAATTCGCTGATTTTTTTTTAAGGGTTGAGCACCTGGAATTTTCATAACAGCATTCATTGACTTGTATAAATTAAATGTTGCATAAAAAAAGCTATTTAAACACTTTCATTGATAAATTTAAGAAATTTTGGGGTTATTTTCTTGAATGAGGTTTTTCCGTCATAAGATAGCTACCATCCGGTTCATCCAACAATATACATATGTTACGGGAATATGTATGAACTAGGAACAGTATATTTATATATGTTTCTGTTGTGAAACAATATCTGGTCGAATTTAAACTTTGAAATAATAATATTTAAGCAGCAACAAAATTAAATAGCCCTTTTCACAGATAACAGATACTACATTCTAGAAGACATCTTTGCTGTTGTCTGCTCTATGGTCGGGTTGTTGTCTCATTGACACATTCACCATTTCCATTCTCAATTTTGTTTCAAATATGCCTCTCATCCATGTTCTTATATGTTGTACTCCAATCAGAAAATACATGATATATTTTTAAGCATATTCATTGATGAGTTGATATTAATAACTACTATTTGGATCATAAACAAAAAAGGGCACACTTCATATGGTCATCAGATAGTATCTTTTTGTTATCTTGGCGATTTTCCAAAGAACGGTTGAAAACAATGACGACAACTTATAACTCAAAAGTCAGACAAGGTTTTGAGAAATCATTTGTTGCTCGAAATTTTAAAACAGAGACAAACATAAACAGATAAATTTCTACATCATCAAAGAAACATAGTGACGTGAACAAAATCTTACATCAGTGTATACATATATCTATACATACATGCATGTGTTACATGCATGTCTAATGTTTGACATCTTAAATCATTTTAACCTCAAAGTTTTCTCTAATGTCGGCTGGTAATATTTCATCTAATAGTATTTAGAAACAACAAATAAAAGTAAGGATTGCATACGTACAGGTGAAAAATGTATTAATATTTTAGATGTATGGAACTTGTCACACACAAATCAAATCGTATACTATGTTCTTTTACTTGTTAATGTATATAATTAGTCTAGTTCATCAAAATGACAACATGTTCACATACAAATACTTGACAGAAATACCCAATGATAGTCAATGATATAACCTTTTTCGGCTGTGTTAGCTGTGGAAGTAAAGACGGAGAAAAGAGATACCTTCCCATATTTTTGCTGAAGTCCAAGTTTATTTTTTTGAGAACACTACAGATCACTAAAATCCTCAACAGATTTTAAAATATTTTCAAATTGGTAAGACGTAATCGAGGTGTAGTTCTTTTAAAAATCGCGTTTTGTTTGAGACACATGAAGTAACCATTACTACGATTTGGGTTTGTACTCCATTTATTGAAACTATCATAGGCTAAATATGTCTGACAAAATCAACATTACAAACAAATCTCCGGCAAAACAATATTGCATGTATATATATTCTAAGATTACTTTTAAATTGAAATTAGAAGATGCATTTGAAATACAATTTGGGCATCTGGGATAATCTTAAATCTTGAAAAATAAATGCAATGGTTATACTGCAAGCTATTTCTACTTAAATTCCATAACCGAAATGGCTAAAATACTAGCTTGATCTCGTTGTATTTTATCAACAAAGTAATTATTCTGAGCAAATCTATCTAGGACGTCGTAACCTTATAATTGCAAGAAACTATTTCTTAAGGTGAAGTACTCACTATAAGAAACATATTTCTATAGTATATTTATTTCATAAAAAAAATGAACAAACATAAAAGTAATCAGTTACAAAATCTATACCTGTCTTCAAATTGAGAAGTTTATCGCCTTAAATATCAATTTTCAATCATTGTAAACTATAATTGCATTTAATGATTTGAACATTTAAATCTTTCCACAGTAGTGAAATTGGGCAAAAATAATAGCATATTGACGTACACAGTTCTAATTATTATAACAATTGGTGTAAAGTGTCTCAGCTTTTTGATAATACCTTGTTAAAATCTACATTGAAAAAGGTGTTTTAACAAAATATAATGAACTTAACTGAGTTACACGTTGTAAACCGAAGAAGTTGTCTTGGTTTGAAACTGTTCCACACACAGCTCGTGTAATTTTTCCTCTTTTTTGTGCATGAGTCTTATAACATCAACGAAATTTAACCTTTGTTTCTGTCCCAGGTATGCATTACGACAATAGACGTCTCTTCAGTGATGCTCGAGTCCAAAATATTTGAATATCAAAAGAAGAAGACCTATAATCCTAAAGGTAAAACAAGTATGTCTAAAGCCAGACAAGGATTCAGAGTTTTGAATGAGGGAGATAAATTCCTTAATTTGAAATAATTTGCCTGAAAATTTCAATAAATTATGTTTGGTCAACATTTACTTTTGGATGTAGTAAGCAAATACATGTTTATAAAGTTTTGAACGTGTAGATTTACATCATCACGCTATTTTTATGAAATTTGCATTTGATCAGCAAAGTAAAGTGATATGAAAAATTATCGCTAGAAACTAAAGTCGCACGTGCCGCTGTCAATGAAATTAACAACGTCGTCATATGTAAAATAGCGATAAACAGATTTAGTATTGGTCATCTCAACTCGATTGCCTTTCTCACTTTTGACGTACCGAAAAATCAATCTCGTTGTGATAACCACGAGTCTATAAATATGCATTGTATTTTTCTTCACAAATATGAATTCAGAACAATAAAACATAAACCGAGGACAAAGAAGGTGACAAAATATTCAACGACACGAGTAAATAAATTTTGATGACTCTGCATTTTTAATAATGTTGGAGACGAATTTCAATACATTTGGAATGCAAATGCCAAAAAAAAAAGGAAACGGAAAAGGTAACATTAATACTCGTAAAAGTAACCAAATAAACTGAAAGTTCTTGTGAATAAAGGGAGGGTCGATTCTTATGGATATTTAATTATCTCTTATATCTTCTCTATATCCCTATCCACTATATATAAATTATTGAGAAATATAAAAAAAAAAGTATCTGCAAATCATTTCGCCAATCTAATTCCGTTTCCAAGGAAATTGATTTCTTTCATTAAAATAATGGATGAACATTTGTAGTTTATATTTATATCAAGAAATATTTCGTGCAGTTTCGTTAACAGAAAGCATGCTACCTGCAAACTCAATACGCATTTAAAATATACATAGTACTTTTATATGAATTCAGGTTTCCAATGCAACTTAAAAAAGTTTGACGGACTTGGATGGAATAGAATATCATCCAATTTTTTTTGGAACCTTTTCTTTGACCGAGTTTGTGTGTGAACACCTTTAATTGATAGTGGAAACAAATGAATTTGACCAAGTGTACTTGATCAAAAAAACTTTGACCTAGATATAACTTTGAAAGTGACAACTGGGTCTTTTGTCCTTGATTATCATTATGCCAAACAAATTAATGATCGACCAAAATGATACAAATTTGCTGTATAAGTGTTTTAAGTAGTTCATATAGTGCTTTAATTTATGTAAATTTGTATGTTAAGTATCTTTAATTATGCGATACGAAGACCATTAGATTACCAACTGTTCAAAATACACAGTCTTGTTCATTTTTCTCTTGTCAATTGTAATTTTGTAAAACGTTTTAACAAAGAAAGCCATATGAACGACCCCATTTCTTTTCCGATCAAGATTTTCTTTCGATATAGACATAGTGTTGATTTGAACAAAAACCACCATTTTCTATTTCAATGTCACTATAGGCTATTCTGTTATGTATACTTTTATACCTATACTTAAGGTTACCAGGTAAAATATGAAATATTATACTTACTTCACAATAACTTCAATTGTATTTTATTAAACCCTGTATAAACGTTCAATTAAACATGATTACATGTGATCGAAAAACACTTCAGTTTGCATATAATACCGGTAATTGTGCAAAAATTAACTTCCATATTCTATTTTTACACCAGTATAAATATGAGAGGATGACTTTAAATGTGAATTAGTTGATGTTTGCTTGCCATGGGAAAGTAATCTAAGTTTTATAACATAACTGTTGATCAAGTAGACAAAACGAATAATTCGAATTGAGAATGTGAAATAAAGTCCCCCCTTTAATTTTGTTTATTTTAAAATCTTCAACCAACTTTTCCAAACTTCGTATGCACTAAGATGTGACCGATTACGCACAGAATCTAGTTTGTATCTTGTTTACAACTTAGATGGTATTAAATATTGAACAAATGGTTTTATTTTGACGGAAGAACATAATAATTTACTGACAAAACTCGTGTTACATACCAACATAACAATGTTATACGGTTCAGGTACAAATAGGAAAAAAAATAGGTCTTATTTGTTTCCGCTTGTGTGCCACTATGCATTAAATAATGACAAAAATATGATTATTCTTCAGTTGTTTAGTAAAATAGGGAAGCCACTTAAATATTTCAAGATATTTAGAAACGTAATGATAAAAGATAGTTATAAGGAGATGTGGTATGATTGCCAATGAGACAATAACCCAATGCATTCCAAGCAAAATTGAATTCAAAACAAAACAAAAAACGAAAATAAAATATTCGGGCTAAAAAAAAATGCCGGATATAAATGTGAACAAGAATAAACGCACAAAAATTAGGCCAACCTTGCAACAAGTGAAACAAGCTTTTCTATGCCGAATACAGTTCTATTATATCGTTGGTTTTCCCGTTTGAAAGGTTTTACACTATAGTAATTTTTGGGCCCTTTATAGCTTGTTGTTCGGTGTGAGCCAAGGCTCCGTGTTGAAGGCCGTACATTGACCAATGATGGTTTACTTTTATAAATTGTTATTTGGATGGAGAGTTGTCTCATTGGCATTCACACCACATCTTCCTATATCTATAAACTAATTTGAAACTATAAATTTATGTATTCGCAATACATTCTAAGGTTATAACTTTTGTATGCAAGAGCAATACTTATTTATGTGTGCATTTCTTTGGAATATTGTGTATTTACCACTATAATGAAGCATTCACAAAGACAATTATTTACACATGAAGACAAGACAATGATTTACACTTGATATTCAGTTGATAAAAGACCCGGCTTATTACGACCATAAAATCAGATGCGGTTATATGTCAGTGAGACAGCAACCAAACAACACATTACCTTAAGACATTTAGAGAGCTAATTGCAATCTTCGACAATAATGCCTATCCTGATAGTGTATATACAAACAAAAAGCTCTATATCGCTCAGAGCCAAACAGTATAGAATAAATAGATTAAACCGAAACATTCCAATAATGTGCTGAGATTGATTGTATTGTGACCTTCATTCCAACTCTTGTGAGATTCTTCTGAATGATAAGCTTGATACATTTCCCCCCAAAAGTTGTACAAGTTAAACTATCGGAGGACAGTCTAGTAGGAAACAAATTCTTTATTCAAAATAGGAATTTAGTTTAATCAGCATTTGCTTGTAGAATCTCAAGGTGATGAAGAAAAGAAATGAATGTATTCGTTTTCTTTACTGCAATGCCAAGACGACTTGGTTTGTATTTTATATCGATAAAAAAGTTAGTTTTTTTATTTAAAAATTTACATAAATAAAGAAAACTTTGTCTTGTTGAAGGGAAATATTAATTGAAATTATTACGACTTTAATTTTAAATGATGGAAGTTTTAATTATATATTTGATTGGCATCTTGACTTGGCATCAATAGTTATTTTTCAAATTTTTTGGGCTATTTTTGTGTTTTAAGGGTTTTGCTTGGTTTTTCTTCTTTTTTTTATGGATTTCTCCATGTCATAAGGGTCCAATCGAAAAGCTTGTCCCCATACCAAACCTGTTTTAACAGATCCGGACGTTTTTATTCTTAGAATATTGGCGCTTTTACGTATTAAACAAATGAAAACTGCGCTGTAATATTTATCTGTTTATCAATTGTCATAACACTATATGTACATCGGCCGGCTTACTTCTTGTGGAATTTATTGCTCGTTGTTGTTTCAAACACTATGTAGACTAGAGAACGTACGTTTAACACAGTCTTCATTGACCATTTAATACCAATAAAAATATCTTTCTTGTGATGTAACGTTAAAGACAAACTTATACAATTCATCCTTACTGGCAACGGATATATTTAAAGAGCCAATTGATTCGATTTAAAGAGAAAGTACCTACAGATAAATATTCATTAGATTATGTTTTGAAATGTAAACACAATCATCTCCAACGGATATTGTACAATGATAAACATTAAACAAATGCATGTTAAGGGAATAACATAACAAATGCATGTTAAGGGGGTAACATAACAAATGCATGTTAAGGGGGTAACATAACAAATGCATGTTAATGGAATAACATAACAAATGCATGTTAAGGGGGTAACATAACAAATGCATGTTAAGGGGGTAACATAACAAATGCATGTTAAGGGGGTTACATAACAAATGCATGTTAAGGGGGGTAACATAACAAATGCATGTTAAGGGGCAACATAACAAAGTTAATGCATGTTAAGGGGGACAACTTAACAAATGCATGTCGAAGGAGGGGGCAACATATATAAACCAATGTGTTAAGGTAGAAAACATAACGAACGCATATTAAGGGGGGCAACAGAACAAATGCATGTTATGTGGGACAGCCGTTTCTGATTAGGGACAGACGCAAAAATGCAGCAGGATTTAACATGATTTGTGAGATCTCGTCTCATATCTGAGTGGTTCTAGCCAATGTAGATAGAATAAACAAACACACAGCATTACGCACAGTAAAACACAATTTCAAAGAAATTACCTAGAAATTACATACACATATTGATGAAATGTTCTTGTTTAACAGAAAATCTAGAAAAAAATCAAGATAAAGGTAGATACAATATCAAACATGCAAGATATTTTCCATATTTAGATCCTTTATCATGGCATTATGACTTTTTTTATGTAAACTTAATTAATGCACATTAAATTAAGATATATGTTTCCCTTTCTAACGTGACCTTAGTTGACATTACTATAATAACTTTATCAAGATATATTCAGTGACTTCGGGTCAAAACATTAAAACTAATAAATTCATTTTATTATAACGATCTGTTTAATGATAAGTGAACCAAGGACAATCTTTATTTTAATTTAATACACTTTGAAGTATTTAGTGTATTGAGTATAGTCACTGTAGGGACCTGCGGGTTCGGTGGACTGGGAGGTCCAAGATAACAATCGTTTTCACACATGGACCTGTTTTATCTATAGAGTATATCTTTTAACATACTAGATTTGATGGTGTAGTGGACAACTAGAGGGACAATAAAGCCCGGGGTAGCGGCGTTGTATGGTCAAACGTGTGGATGGCGAGTGTCGTTAATCATGGGTTAAGCTATCAAATCCTTGTTAGTCATGTTTGTGTTGAAACCATTGCATAATAAACATTGTCAAAATGTCTTGTTAATGTCAAAACTACTGACCATCTAATTAATATAACTGACCACATAATGTATTGTATCAGTATTATGAGGATAGAACTATTATAAGTTATACCATAATTGTTTTTAAGTCTGACAGCTATCTTATATCTATTTTTCTGGAGTTTCCATATTTAGAAGCTGTTCTTTCAATTATGACAATCATACGCTGAAAAAAAACTTTAAAAGTCTGTTAACAATAAAAGAAGAATATAGCTATTGAATATGATTCCATATTTGAAATGTTCTTCTCGTTCTTGTTTCTTTACGGATTTCTTTTTCAACAGTCTGACTCATTTTAAAACTTAAATTTTGGTGACATTTTGTCTTGGAAAGAGACACTTGTTCAAAAAAAAGATTTGGCCTGTTCCTTATTGTTTCAAAAATATAATAAAACTTGAAAAAAAAATCCCTATCAAAACTTATGTATGAATAACCGGAAAGGTGTAATGCATTCCATTTAATAAACAATTATAATTATAAAAAGTTATTGTGGGAGGATGTATTCACTTACACTTCTTCCTTGTCATATAATTAGATATGGTATAAAAATAACGGTTCTCTTTTCTATATAGGCATCTATGTATTAGCTTCACAGCCGTATACATGCATATGAAACCACAGCATTTTAAAAACCACAAGTAGCATAACAAATATTTCATCATAGTATTTAGCCCTCACGCTACAGAGTATAAAATAGACCAGTTATTCGTTTCTGTGACTGCATCTTGAAATCATTTAGGACAGATAATTCAGCTAATCTTAAATGGATTCCATCTGTATGCCTAATATATCATGTACTGTGGTACGACTCTAGATTCTACAGACGAGGTAACATTTGGCCACCGAAAACTGAACTATTAGTAAAGAAGTTTTAATGCCTAGTATCCACTAGATATATATATAAAAGTTAAATGCATTTTGTGTTTCAAAAAGGTAAAATCTATTTGGATTTTGAAAGAAAACCAATTATGTTTTGTTCAACTGCTTTAGAATAAACCTTATTAGAAATGAACACCCTACCCCTCCCCTATAAACAAATTTGTTAAATTAATATATTATAACAAACGTGATGTCACGGGAAATCTGTGAGTAATGCTCCATTCTGCATCACCATCAAAAGTACATTTTATATTAAATTGTGTAGGTGGCAAAATGTTTGATTCATCTTTATAAAAATACAATTTGCATCCTTATGAAAAAATAAATGTTCAAGCATTTCAAGTGATGGCGTTAATATAGTAAAATACTTTTTATGTGCACAGAAAGATTTATACGCTGGTAATTCATATATATGCATCGATGCGCGCTAGATATAATTGATTCTTAATAATATTTTAAGGCACGGTTTTATGTATAGGCAGCACAATGGCAACAGAATAAAAGAAGTCATCACGAATGCAAAATGTTTATGTATTCTATATATTATTTCAGGGTCTTTTGTAGCTAACTATACGGAATTGGTTTTGCTCATTGTTGAAGGCCACGCGGTGTCTATCATTGTTAACTTTTATGTCATATAGTCTCTAAACTATGCTCTATCTTTCGGTAAACGTGTTTTACTTGTAACAGACGAGTGTTTTAGTTATATGTAAAGAAAAAATTAAAACAATTAAAATACAGGTAGGTTCTTCTGGATACGTACATGTATATTTAAGTGTGTTTTCCCTTAAAGAATCTGGAAGTCTCTGTTCAATTTATTCACAACTAGTATGTACTTGAGAGGTTTAATAATTATTTGTATATATAAGCGCCTATATAAATCAAAGCAGTAACCAATTGAATGATCGGTATATACAGGCGAACCTAAAGAGCAGGTGGCAAGATCCTCAATGGATACCTATTGATAATTCTACCAAAGGGAATCTTAAGTATATGCTCACCAAGGCATTCTCATAAGTCGAATGAAGCTTACTACAATAATCAGCAACCAAAGCTAGCCATGGCGTTGTCAGTTTGTTTTCAATTTATGAGTATGACTGTCCCTCTTCTATAAATAATTATTCTCACCACCTTTTCAGTGTTTTAAAAATTATTAAGTTATATTCATTAAACACAGCCGTGTACTCTTGTTGCACTTTCCATTTTTTTTCTTCTTTTTTTTTTTGTAATTTTATAGAAAAGTCTATCCTAAGGGTTAGTTCAACGTACCGAGTAGAAAACTATATAAAAATTCTTGATAATTTGATAATTTTGAAAAAAAAAAGATCAAAACATGAGATACTTTTCTGCATAAAATTTTAATATATATTTAATAATAAAATATAACTAATAGTCAATTTTATTAAAGAGTGACATTTAACAGTCATATGACTTAACTGTATCGACAAGATTTTTAAATGCATTTTAAATACCATAAAAAAACAAGAGAGACTGCCAACAAAGAACGCCAAAATTTACAAAAAAGTGAAAATTCTCTTCAAAATTGTATGGCAAGTAAATGAAGTTGAATCTCCTGAAATGCAAAATGAGAGACACAATTTATCAGACATTGAGGTCTAACCGACTTTCAGACGACACTGTTTATTGCATGCATTGATCTCCAATGTCATATCTAAACGGTAAGGTCATTATCTCTTCTTGGTAAGATTTAGGTAAATATATTGAACTTCATTAAAATTCTTTGTCCACATTTGTAACTCTAGTCTTTGTGAAGTTTTATCCCTGCATCAATTGAACGATAAGATAATTATTATTCAAAAGACAATCAGAATTAAAAGTATGTCAGAAATTAATCTTTGATAACTTTCTCAACGACAAGATGAGAAACAAGTATTCGTCAGACTTCAATGTCTGTAACTATGAGGTTAACAGCATATGGATAGTTACGTCGCACACATTTGTTTACTCTTGAGGTTGAACAGCATATGGATAGTTACGTCGCACACATTTGTTTACTCTTTGGCGATACTCGCAAACATACAGTTTAAAATGAATACGTATTTCACCAGTTATATGTAGGAATAGTTTTGAAAGATGACTGCAGCAAACTTTGAAGAGTATAATTTTGCTGTAGTTTTATATTATGAAGACCCATGCGTTTGCATGTACTTGCCTGTTGCTAAAGATCTTGCGTTGAGTTCTATTTTGCTCCAGGTTTTATGTAGAAATGATGGGTTGCTGTCACATCTTTTTTACGACATAGTTGGTTCCAGTATAGCTTGATATACAAACAAACAATTGTTCTCGGGTGTCGCATGTTCAAAATATTTTTTTTTATCAATGAATACTTTATGTTTTTTTTAGATCTATGTTAAAGAAAAAAAATGGATGACATTTATGTATTCAATGCATGATTTAACTTTACTAATAGCATTGGTTTTTGTATAATATCCATCAAATTGTAAGATGATCGCAATAAACTGATGCCTATCTGCATAATATTTAAAAAGTCGCACAAATGTCATACACAGCTAAATCAACATAAAATTAAAAAGACAAGATGGAATTGTGATTTAATTTTTTGGTAAAATGTTACAGGCACCGGTTTAATAACTCTAACCTAGTTAAATCATTTACCATTTGACCTTAAGTAACTTAGCATTCCCTACTGGTCAATACGCGTTTGATGTGGTCAAGTCCAGATTATACATGAAACACTTGGCACTGGACACCACGTGAAAAGAAGATTTTTTTTTCTTCTCCATGGACAAAAGTTCAAGTAAGTCAATGAGATAGAACCATGAAATTAGTTTGTATTCAAACATACGTTTCGAACAGGTCAAAAGAGTTTATTTGTCTCTTTTATATTTTTAAAGATAAAAATGTTTTGTAAAATACATTACTGAAGGTATTTTTTACACTTTAAGGTCATACTTTCATTCTGTTACCGGTTATCCGGTTAAGAAGGAACAGTCACTCAGTGTTTTCCATGCAAGAAAACTAGCACTGGTATAGTCTTGACCCAAGAATGCTGAAGGACATGTACACTCAAGCATATATTTATGTTCAAAACAAAAGACCACATTAATAGATAAAAAGATAAGTTCAAGCTTTTTTGTAATTCTTGGTCGATCTTTGCTATGACGCCACATAAAATGCAAAATATTGTCTTAAAATGTAACCTCGTAATGAATAATTCGCTACTATCTATCATGAGTCCCATACCTGACTTGCATTTTCTATGCAAATCACGATTTTAAGGTTTGCGTTATACCGGATGCTTTTGCATCCATATAAATCTTTCCTTTTTCTTATATCACACCACTTTCATATCAATCCTTATACGACCTCTGTGTAAACAAGCTTTTATTGAAGACACATTCTTCTAGTTAGATTGACGTCATTACTCGGCCTAGCTGTCTTTTGCTCAGGTATTCTGTTTGATCATTCAGGCCAAAGGTCAAAGTGGGGGAGGTAAACATTGCGGTCACTCTACAGTGAAGACGATTTATTTTAAAGTAAAACGTCTTTCGAGAGAAAATTTAATATTTAAATCCGGATATCTTTTGAATTAAAATTTGAAAGATAAATTTACTTCGTTACAGAATAGTTATTTAAATATAAATAGATACCGTAAAAATTACTACGTCGAGTGAAAGGTGAATGATTCAGCATAGTTGTAAAGAACTGAAAAAAACCTGATGAAATATTAAAAAAGAAAACGCCACTGGCATGCATGTTACGTAAAATATGTAACATACGTGTTACGTACAATATGTAACATACGGGCATTTTTCAGTTTTTTTTTTCACTTGTTGTGTTGATCGATAGTGTTTGATTTTGTTATTTTATTGCACTTTCCCCCTTTTTTAATTAGCTTGGGAGTTTTTGTGCTTTTGTGATACTTTTTTATACCAAAAATGCCTGCAAAGATAAAGAACACGACTCTCTGAGTATAGTTAAATAATAATAGTATCCTTTGTGTCGTAGTAGTTCGTAAACTCCTCTTCTCCTTTGTCCTGGCTTTTCTTATATTTGTAAATCGTATTTCGTATCAGACTGTTATGGACCCAATGGGCTGACTAGGGAATAATGAAAAAAACTTTCCCAATGCAAATCCATCTCGATTCAGTAGGTTCTCCTTCTCAGGAATGCATCCGTTTTGCTGTGCAAAGCCAAAAAGGGTTACAATATTAAGTTTACATGTTATCAGTCCATAGCAAACATTAAGCAAACTCATAAAAAGCAGGTATTCGGAAAACAACAGTGTGCTGCATGGGTATGGTCCGAAATTTATTCCACAGGTCATCTGACTTTGAACTCCTAAATAGCGCCAATGCTCGGATGTAACGTGCAGACATCTTATCATACATGTTGTTCGGGCTGAACCACGAACGTCCCATTCTAACCGGACTTACCGTCTGTAAAAGAGAACATGATGATATATCGATTTAAAAGCTATATAATATAAGGATACAGAACGTGAGAACCTTCATAATGCACCGACCTTCGTCTCGCTACCAAGCATTTGCATGTAAATATTTATATTTTTGATAGATGAGTAAATCTGAAAGGAATTTTTATGGTTTTAAAATTGACATTTTATTACTCGAGCATAAATTTAGATCCTCCTACAATTTTATACCTGTACAATTTCTAGTGCAATTTTGTCAAACACCTTTGCGTTGGATGTTGACTACTTACAACTGTTGATGGGAACATCTCCTTAGTCTCGCCCTTCTGGTTCGAGGTTAATATTTGATATGTGAAAAAGTTCAAAATTAAGGGTGTGTTTATTCATGAAATTATAGTGTAATGCCAAGTACTGATGCCATGTATAGTCCCAAGAAGTGGCGAAGGTTCTACATATACCACACAAAGCCATACAATTGTTGAGGTATTGGTCAAGAATTTTACACTTGTAATGTTGGTGCCCTTTATAGCTTGTTCGGTGTGAGCCAAGGCTCCGTGTTGAAGGCCGTACATTGACATATAATGGTTTACTTTTTTAAATTGTTATTTGGATGGAGAGTTGTTTCATTGGCACTCAAACCACATCTTCCTATATCTATATATTGGAAAATTAATGATTTTTTTCTATGAAATTGTCATGCTGTGTTAAGAAAACACATACCTAAGTAAGACGTGGTAATAAAATCATGGCCAAAACTGGATAAAAAAAAATCCCCAAAAAGAGAATAATTGTGTAAAAAAGTGAAAATAAAAACGGGGAATAAGTTAGCAAGCAAAGAGTGAAATCCCCCCCCCCCCCCCTAAAAAAATAAAAAAAAAATAAAAAAAATATTTATGGCGGTCTCTAAATAATCACTAGTACTATAGTGGTCTCAAACTGTTTATAGCGACCAAGCTTATTGTTTCTTTCATGGTGAAGTTTTATCTTACCTAATAAAGATTCATATAGTAAACATAAGGATAAGTATAATATTATTAAAGTTCATAATTTAGTGCCATTTAAATAAAAGGTCAACATTTAAAACTTTCGCACTCGGTCAAATAATATCTATTTTTAAATGTCCAAGCCAGTATATGAATAGATACATTAGGAATGTTGTCTTATTTTAGATGGCCCTACTAATCTTCATGTCATGACCAAAATATAAATAGCATCAACCTATGGCGTTCGTCTAGGTACATTATCAAGAAATTGCCATTTTTCTTTGGCTCCATATTTCCCAAAAGCCCTTCCTCATTGCATTCTTAAAGCATGAAATAAGGAGCTGAACTGAGGTTGTAATTAAACTTGATAATATCAACTATCAAGGGTAAGATGCCCTTCCACCATACGAAACCCAATAACACCTTATACAGTTTATCCCGGGAGTGCAATATGGAACTGAAGGTGTATGTGAATAAAACATATGCCCATAACCCCATGTAACATATCATGTTTGCTGGACGTATTCTCTATTTCATGCAGTTTTATTCAGTATAAATGTTTGAACTTGTACTCGACGTTTTATCGCTGTGAAGAGCACCCATGTACTTTCTGAAAAAAAAGTTGTTTGGAAAATAAGACATAAAGTGGAGCGATAAGACAGTATTAAATTGCTAGCACAACAAAGCCATATTAAGACAATGATGAATGTTTTTTTTTTTAAATCAATTGAAGACAAAGCTCAGTACATTATAGCATATATCGTCGTTCTACTCTATTTGAAAGATTAAGATATTTTTTGCAGATCGAGTACTAGTCTAGCTTCAGAAGGTTACAACCATATAGCTAATATATGTATGCGCTATGTGCGGGTACAACCATATAGCTAACAATATCATTACGCTTTGTGCGGGTACAACCATATATAGTTAACAATATCATTGCGCTATGTGCGGGTACAACCATATAGCTAACACTATCATTGCGTTATGTGCGGGTACAACCATATAGCTAACAATATCATTGCGCTTTGTGCGGGTACAACCATATAAAGTTAACAATATCATTGCGCTATGTGCGGGTACAACCATATAGCTAACACTATCATTGCGTTATGTGCGGGTACAACCATATAGCTAACAATATCATTGCGCTATGTGCGGGTACAACCATATAGCTAACAATATCATTGCGCTATGTGCGGGTACAACCATAGAGCTACCAATATCAAAGCGCTATGTGCGGCAAACAATATCTATACGCGATGTACGCGGTTAATCTTTTAAGATTGTATCAGCTTTTTGTATTTCAAGCAGTGGCGGATCCAGAACTTTCCATTAGGGGGCCTGCTGACTGACCTAAGTGGGTTGGTCTTTTTTTTTTTTGGGGGGGGGGGGGGGCTCCAGTTATGCTTTAATGAATCCCTATAAAATCAACAAAAAAATCTTACGAAAAAGGGGGCTATATGTAAAGTATTATTTCAACTGCTTTTAATAACCATGCTCTTAAAGTTCTCCTTGAAAAAACATAGATACATGTTGAGATAAACAGAGCTACATATATAGTCGGTATTATACATTTTATTATTACATGTTGTACTGCAACGACACTGTCCCTGTTAAGTGGAGAGTAAATTGCTAAAATTGTGTTTACCCTGTCTACGTGTTTCTGTTCTAATAAAGGAGTCTGTAATCCTGTGGTCGTTTTTTGTTGCTCTCTGTCACAACTTTTTGTTTGTTTATAGTTGCAGTACAACTCATAGCTTAAATTACGATATCTATGGTGGCCGAATGTGGCCATTTCGCCTTTTCGCGTTTTTTTCCTTTCACTTTCACGCGAAATCGAGAAATCGAGAAATCGGGAAAGCGAAAATACGCGAGAGAAGAACGTGAAAACGCGAAAAGGCGAAATGACCGCATCCGGCCACCAGGTATCAGTTTTTTCTTCTCATGATTGAAAGCCACTCAGTAACCTACAGTTATTGATATCCATCTCGTTTGTGGTTTTTGCAAATCGGCTTATTGGCAATCATACACCATTTAATTCATATATATTAGAATCTCTTTCTTGCTCACAACCAGCTACTGAAAATAACTTCAGTCCATTAAAATAGTACTGCTTTAAAAATTAATTTTAAGTTATACCTGAACTTCATTAAGCGCCTTTTCCCATTTTTTACAAGGGGAACAGAATGAGTTAACAATTTCTAAGTGCGTACATCCATATTTATGTAACTTGATTCAGTGTTTATTATTTCAAAAATATTACAACCATTCCTTTTATAAAATTGTTTACTTTTTAATACTTAAATACTTTAATTTTATTAACTATAAATTAAGTATATGTTTTAATAAAATCATGAATAATTGTGTATATTAGTAATATTCATTTGAACAGAAGATATTTTACTGTATGGTTATTCTACCGATGAGCACACATCATAGTTCAGTCTGTGTTATGTCAGCAGTCATACCTAACAGACAGTTTATATACCAGTACTATTTATAGATTACTAATTATAATACCAAGTGATGCTCGGCGAAAAATGAGGATGTGTATTGCATCGTAGGAATTCGACAATCTCCGTTTGTTCACCTGTTTACGAATTGGGTCATGCATTAATCAGGACAGAAAGTGTTCTTGCTTGATACAGCGTGAACTGTTGAAATCAAATATATAAAAAATCTTTAAAAATATTGATCATTATCTTTTATTATGTTTTTTTTTCAACTTCTGTAATCGATGAGGAAATAAAATATTTCCGCCGTCTCTGTGTTGTGTTTCGTGTGGGACAGAGCTGTAGTGATAGCAAGGTAAAAGTTAGGTTTATATAGGTATCTATAAATACTACCTTGAATATGATTGGCTGAGAAGTATTTTGACGGAAACCTTGTAAAACTGTATAAAGTTAACTATATGTATCAGTATTATTCATTCTAAATATTAATCCGTTGTTGACATAATTTGATTAAGAGTTAAATGTGAGGACAAACTTAGATCAATTAAAACTTCAAAATGTTGTGTGATCGAATGGAATCAGGAAACTTTAATTCAAAAAGTTTATATGAAGAAAACTTTGAAAAGTTGACAAATGTAAGTATAATTTATTAATATTATAACTTTGCATAATGTTTCAGTGAATACTTGTTCATTTTTATGTTTGAAAAGTTTTTTGCGGACCAAAATAAAGACATAATATCGCTTTTATTCCAACTCAAATGCAACTTAAACATCACATGTATTTTTTTCACGTGCGATATAGATGCTAATCCGCAATCTAATCTGTTTTACATAAGTAAGTGTAAAAATCTTCTGTAACATTCACGCTTACTGGATTAACGTGTAACATTATATTGTCTTCTACATAACGAAAATATCTATTATATATCATCTAATTAATTAAAAAGAATGGTGTAATGCGATTTCAGTTCATTATTGCGTGTTCTTTAAGCCCCTTACTTAACGGTATAAAATGAAAAGTCTCTTATAGCTATAACATTCATTATATGAAGATACACCAAGGAGGCTGTATATCTTAGCTGTATATAGGCATTATCATGGACGTGTTCGATTTTGATTCACAGGTAAAAGATAGGCTTGTTAGTTTGTAGTGATGAAGTTATTTGTATAATTTTCCATCGTTCTATTTAAAAATTACCTAGGGAAATGTCAGACAACTGATAACCACTTTCTTCAGGGGAACATCTTAGTTGTATATTTAAATCATTAACCTTGCATCAATCTTATTGTGACATACAGTGTGTATAATTATTTAATGTTTTATTCTTTCAGAATTGGTGCGACGTTGAGAGTTTAGCTCTAATGTACCAAGACAACACACCATACGAGAGCAGTATGCTTCATGTCATTGACCAAATGCAGTGCAGTTCAGCATCTCCAGTTTCTACTGTAACATCTACCGAACAGTGCAATCTAGGTTTTGGAAAACAAGATTTGTGTTCAGCGAACCTGTGTCTTGATACACAAGAAACGATAGAGGATTTATTAGACTTTGACTTTATTCTTTCGAATAGTATTGAGAACAATTCATTGTATCCAGAAGACAACGAATCAAAAGTCAAGCGCGAGCCAATATCACAAGACCCACTTCCAGATTTTCATTCTACATTTATGGACATTCCTGATATCAAATTTGACAATTGTATGAACAATAACAACTCATTAGAAATGGAAAATGTGAAAAGTGACTTTTCTAAACCAATTGTTCCTAAACAAGAGTATACAGCTAGTTCATGTAGTACATATATGCACAATACAAATACCACCATGACTGTTCCACAATCTCACTGTAACGTCGTTACTCCTTCATCACCTCATCAGATGCGATATTCTATAAGTATTCCAGGCCATTTATCGCCTCCTTCATCACCAGAACTAGGCAATGTGATGTCACAAACACACAATCAAATGTCATCATACCACCTACCACAGTCCGTTCAACAAGTACATTCACCACAAACCCATATGTATCTGATGTCTGGTCATCCATTTATGGCCAAAATGTCACAACAGCCACAGATGATGCCACATCAAATGATAACGCCACCATCCTCGCCACAATTAGTTGATCTTCTTCTTCCACAGCAGACGATGGAACCAGGGACCATACAGCCAAAGCGAAGAGGTCGTCGTACCTGGGGACGCAAACGACAGACAAGTCACACATGCACCCATCCAGGTTGTAGCAAAACTTACACCAAAAGTTCACATTTAAAGGCTCATTTGCGAACCCATACCGGTGAAAAGCCGTATCATTGTACATGGAAAGGATGTGGATGGAAATTTGCCAGATCAGACGAACTTACTCGCCACTATCGTAAACATACTGGTGATCGTCCATTCCAGTGTCATCTTTGCGAACGCGCCTTCTCAAGAAGCGATCATTTGTCACTTCACATGAAAAGGCATATTTAACAATGACAATGAGGACTCTAAATTGGTCAAGAACTTATATATGACATTTATATTGACTGTAATAATATTTTTATACGTCGTATGATGTCAGTATGTAGAGACCATACCAATCCGACCAGCGTTGTGCTGGCCGAGAACTACTATGGTATGGTGTACCTTGCCGAAAGTCATGGCTGGTCCGTTTCGGTTAAGGCGAAAAAGTCCAAGTTGGTCTAAAGAGAGTTAACTCTCAATGTAAAATTATCATGTTAAGAACATGTAAAAGGTTTTGATACCAGTGTTGAACACAAGTGCTATTAAAGACGAACTATGCAGCGTCAAAAAAAATTGTAATGAAATGCAAGAATATGACAAACAACGAAAAGTTATTTATTGTTTTTAACTGTCGTGTTAATGTTAAAACAATGGACAAGTGCAATTATACTAAGTGCCTATAATACATATTTTATTTTGTATTGTTCATTAATTTCTTTATAAACTTAAGTTCTGAATTATACAAATGAATTTTTCAGAAGGAAAGATTTAATCTTGACATGCAACGCTTGTGACTGGTTTCAATTGTGTAGACCCGATTTCAGGTCATATGTGTATACCTTTGTAATCAGAAAAAGTCAAATATATTAGGATAGCAAAGAGACCACATAATTATGTTGATTTCATCCACCGCAGGAGTCGGTACTTAATAATTAAAATCAAACAATTGATTAAAACATCTTTCTAGGGTTAATTATTTTTGTTATATTATTAACTTTGGTGCTTTATATTGTTAAATTATTTGATATTATTTGTACTTGTATATAATATGCCCCCCTTACCTAGTCAACGGTGTTCACGTTAAAGTGCCATATACTATAAGTATAATATTATTAGCAAGTCTGTAAAGTCAGCATGGTCTGATTCTTACAGGTCTGTTAACACCTTAATATATAATAAATATGTTTAAAACTTATTCAATTTGTTTGTTTTACTGGTTGCTTTAGTCTTAAAGGGTGTGTTGCTGAATGATGACTATTTATACCAGCGGTAAATGCTTGATACATATTCTGGAAGATAAATTTTTTCACGTTTTACGTAAATCAGACAGCAACGCAACGATAAAAACAAAGTCTAAGAGGCCACCATACGGTCACCAACCATGCAAATGACAGTTGTCTCTATACAACATATCACCTTGTACTTGAAAAAATAACACTATCAAAAACATGCCTTAATAAAGATAATTTTTTCAAGCGACAAAATAAAATGCATATACTAGTACATGTAACAGTTAAAAAGTTGAAACAAAGAAGAGTCAATATAATAAACTGAGGAGAACTGGTGCAGATGTGGTATGAGTTACAATGAGACAACTATCCATCCAAGTCACATTGTATAAAAAAAAAGTTATAGGTGAAAGTACGGCTTTAGCATCGAGCCTTGGCTCACACCGAACAACAAGCTATAAAGGGTACAAAAATGAGTAGTGTAAAACAATTCGACCAGGAAAACCAACGGTCACATCTATATATAACAAGCCGACACCAACAAACAACAACCACTAAACAACAGGCTTCTAACTGAGGACCGGTGCATATAACTGCAGCGAGTATAAACGGTTTAACAGGCGCCAAAGTTTTCACCCTATGCCCTTAGAAAAGTAGTAAAACATAAAAAGGCACACTATAAAATATCAATTGAAATAGATTAACTCAATCAAAAAGAAATATTAACAAAAACAAGTAAACATACACTGAACGAATAAGTTTGAGTCGATATACAGAGACAACTAAAACTTGTCTATAGATGTAGAGGAAGAGGTTGTATACCGACCGACATTTAATAGAGGTATATATAAGACAGATTTAGACAAAGGGTTGATTTACTGAGATAAACTGCAACACATGAGACAAGGTCTAGAAACTGAGACGCACAGAATTATTCAGATGTATGATCTAGTGTCTTGAACAATGGTTTATGGACTTTACTCTTTCGCATTTTCTTGTTTATTTTTCCACTCGTAATTCAAAGTATAGGCAATAAGTAGGTTTGTGTTTGTTAAATCCGAATAAATATGTTGCGGCTCATCATTTTTACGCTGCTGACTAAATGGGATGCCATTTTGTTTAGTTTTATGGGAGAAATGAATGAAAAAACGAACAATTTTAAGTTCATTCAACAGATTGCAAATTATGAGTACCATCAGACAGAAAAAACACAACTGAAAAAAGTCGTTACAATTCATCACTATTCTATTAAGTTGCTGACAAAATCAGAAGTCATACACTGATGCATCATAAAGTTTAGACGTTATTCATAAAAATGTGACGAAAACATTTCTCTGGCGAACGGACGGATGGACGAATAGGTGAAAGGACAAGGTGATTGTAATATAACCCTGGGTTTTTTAATACGAAGTCAAATTTGTATATATACGCGGCCATTCATCCCGATGCAAGTGTTTGCAACTGTCCTAAATCTTGACTCTGATGTTCAGTAGTTTTCGTTTGTTGATGTGGTTCATTAGTGTTTCTCGTTTCCCGTTTTTATATAGATAAGACCGTTGGTTTTCCCGTTTGAATGGCTTTATACTAGTATTTTTTTTAGCCCTTTAGCTTTATAGCTTGTTGTTCGGTGTGAGCCAAAGCTCTGTATTGAAGACGATACCTTGACATATAATGACTTACTTTTATGACTTGGATGGACATTTGTCCTTTTAGAACATCTACTATTATGTACAGCAAGTCCATTATAAATCATATAATAATAGATATAGCTATTATATTATACCGGTTCATCACTTTGATTTTTTTTTAAATTTAAGACGAATTAATTTTCATTTTTTCGAAATTGTCTGAAAATAGTATTAATCGGTTAATAGTTTCAAAAAAAATGAAAAATGGATATTGGAAGATGTGGTATGAGTGCCAACGAGACAACTCTCCATCCAAGTAACAATTTATTAAATGTTAACCTTTATAGGTGAAGGTCGCAGGCACTTGTCTCAGAAATTTAAGGTATATAGGTATCTTTTTCTGAGACAAATGCCTGTGGTCAAGGTATGACCTTCAATACAATAGTATTAGATTGCTAACCGGTTTATCGTTCCAAAAAATATTTTCTGGAAATTATTATAATGGCACAACTTGACAGTTCAATGTTTTTGGTCTCTTTTCCTTCTACACGTTTTTCTTGATCACTTGTCGTTATGAAGATATAAAGTAAGAAGACGAGAGATGTTACTACAGTATTAGATGGATTGACTTGCACACATTCTCAGGTTCCGATAATGACCGACTTCATTTTAACATCTAGTATTGGTGCATGGAATTTCAAGCCATATTGCAGCAATTTGTTTAAAAAAAAAGATAATGCATTGGAAAATGTTTCACACTTATGTTTTATTGGACCAATAACAGGAGATGCCATGGTGCATGGTCATATTCAGTGCAAGGATTAAACAGTATAAGGGAGATAACACCGCATTAGAATTAAAATTTATTATGCGATTCATATATAAGACGTTCTAAATTAAAACATATGACTTCGGACTGTTCTGAGCGATATTTGTATACCCCACGCAACGAGTTGCGGAGGGTATAATGTTTTTGACCCGTCCGTCCGTCAGTCCGTCCATCAGTCCTGTTTCTTGTCGTCGCAACTCCTCTCAAACCACACAACAGAATTTCACGAAACCTTTTCAGATAATAAGGACATACTGGGTAGTTGTGCATATCAACGGGAAATTGCCATTCATTTTTTTTTTCTAGGAGTTACGCCCCTTTGAACTTATTTACTTTAATGTACTACTGCAACAGTTTGTCATCACAACTCCTCTCAAACCACACAACAGAATTTCACGAAACCTTTTCAGACAATAAGGACATACTATGAAGTTGTGCGTATCATGGCGACAGGAAATTGCGATTCATTTTTTTTTCTAGGAGTTACGCCCCTTTGAACTTATTTACTTTAATGTACTACTGCAACAGTTTGTCATCGCAACTCCTCTCAAACCACACAACAGAATTTCACGAAACCTTTTCAGATAATAAGGACATACTATGTAGTTGTGCATTTCGACGGGAAATTGCGATTCATTTTTTTTCTACGAGTTACGCCCCTTTGAACTTATTTACTTTAATGTACTACTGCAACAGTTTGTCATCGCAACTCCTCTCAAACCACACAACAGAATTTCACGAAACCTTTCAGATAATAAGGACATACTATGTAGTTGTGCATATCGACGGAAAATTGCGATTCAATTTTTTTTCTAGGAGTAACGCCCCTTTGAACTTATTTGCTTCAATGTACTTCTGCAACAGTTTGTCATCTCAACTCCTCTGAAACCACACAACAGAATTAAATGAAATTTTGTAGATAATAAGGACATACTATTAAGATGTGCATATTGGCAGGAAATTAATTTTTCTTATACAAGTTTTTTTCTTACACTTATTTAATTTCTCCAATGACAATGTGGGGACGTGGGGTATGTGAGCGTGCTCACTAAGGTTCTTTTAACTTATTTACTTTAATGTACTACTGCAACAGTTTGTCATCGCAACTCCTCTCAAACACACAGCAACTCCTCTGAAACCACACAACATAATTTCATGAAATGTTGTAGATAATATATATACTATGTATATGAGCACTATTTATCATTTAATACTTGTTGTTTGCACTGTTAATGTGGATAAAAATGAAAATATAGCAGTCTAAAAACGTCAATAATTGATACAGACTGCGAAAGTCGTATGATATAGCAGTCTAAAAACGTAAATAATTGATACAGACTGCGAAAGTCGTATAGCACTAACACATTGATGTGCTCATACATTTTCCTTCAGAAGCTTAGATAAAGTTAGGCCTATAGAAAGAAATTTATATCAACTGAAACTGTTCATATTTTAGGTAAATAATGTATAACATTACAATATTTTAAACTGGATCGGTGTTATTTCAATTCGGTTTGCTTATCTTTCAGTGGCAAATATATACACGGCGGTATGAGGAGACAAGAACAAATATAGCCAATATGCTCTGTATTTATCTTACTAACGCTGTAAAAACAAAATAAAAAATAATGAATTCTAAATGAAATTTGAGTATTAATCAAAGTTTCTAAATCCTAGCATAAAGATTTTTTAACAATTGTCCATATATATGTATAATCAAAATGTTAATAATAGACAATTTTGGTATATGCCACTATTCTAAATTAGATATTGCGTTGGATAAAGCATATATATGATAAATTGCGTTATCAATTGTGGACAACATACACGACATTTACAACATGACAAATAATGTAAATTAAACAATGCATAACAAGAGAAAATTAATCACAAAGAAATGATATGCTATATACATTTACATATTTTGATTGATTAAACAAATTACTGGTTTAATAATTTTGTTTATGTTTTGCATCTTACTAAGGCAGCAACCATTTGATTTTCTGGGGGGGGGGGGGGGGGGGGGGGTGGCTATGTTTTTTTTTGGAAAAAAAAGTTTGTTTCCAGGTTTTGGTGAAAAAATAATTTGTTTTGGACCCTGAGAAAAAAAAATGTTTGTTTCACCCTCAGCTACCACTATATGTAATGCTAAAATTGAAAGAAAAAAATTGTTTTCGGTTTGCCCCCCCCCCCCCCCCCCCCCCCAGAAAATCAAATGGTTGCTGCCTAAAATGAAATTTTAGACGTTATGTCTGTTCTTGTTCAGCTTTTTTTTTTATTAAACTCATCTTCATTTCAGTCTTGAAAGGGGGAGAAGGTTTGGTACCATTTAAAAAAAACGTTTAATCCCGCTGCAATTGTGTGCACCTGTCATAAGTCAGGAATCTGATGTTCAGTGGTTGTCGTCTGTTTATTCGGTTCATACGTGTTTCTCGTTTTTCGTTTTTTATATAGCCGGATTAGACCGATATTTTCCCCGTTTGAATGGTTATTTTACGCTCGTAATTTTTGGGGCTTTTTATAGCTTGCTGTTCGGTGTGAGCCAAGACTCCGTGTTGAAGACCGTACTTTGACCTAAGATGTTTTACTTTTATAAATTGTTACTTGGATGGAGAGTTATCTCATTGGCACTATTACCATATCTTCCTATATCTATAAGCAAATTGATTTTTTGAAATAATCTTTGAAACAAATTTAATAGTGGATAGATATTAGTCTTACTATACTAGTACCTATGTAACAACATTCAAAATATTAATAAGTAAACTTCTGCAAAGTGTGTCAATTGAGATGAATGGCTTGTTATTTATAATATCAATGAGAAAGGAGTCTGTTGACTGAGAGGGGATAACACCTTGCATGTCTATATTAAATCTCTGAATGAATAATTCCAAGGATTCTTCTCCGATCACGTGGAGTTAGATTAAGATTCACATTCCCATCGGACAGGGCTGTATATATGCACCCCACACCCACACAGACATTTCAATACCAAATCAACGTATTGAAAAGTTGTTCACAGACAAATTTAAATGGTTCATATATACGTTTTGACAAGAAGTTCTATCAATTTATCACGTTTTTGTAGAATTATTTTGTTCTACACGTTTTTCCAGTTCTCTTCGAATTATCTAATTTTTATTTTCTCATTCGGATTTAGAACAGCGGCTTTGTAACATGATCATTGTTATGAATAACACTTTTCTGAAAATGATATTGTATTATGATGGTAACTCACGTGAGAGTCTTACATGATGTTGCGTCTATATCCAAACTCGTTTTACATATTTATGTTAATTTATTAATGGCAGGAAAAGTACAAATTATACGTTTACAGGAATTTATTTGCAGTAGTCATGTTTATATGACCAAGCTTCCTTATTAATTATAATCTTTATTGTAAAATACATATATGACGTCGAAGTGATATTTTCTGTTTCTATTCGTTATCCCTCTCGTATTCCCCAGTGCGGGAAATATAGACGTTCGTCCGCATGTCTGTCTGGCGTTGTAAGCACTATCCCCTGTATTGCTAGATTTTGAGAAATTCATTTCAAACAGTTTTCAAAAGGTACAAGGCTTATGATTTAACACGCCAGACGCGCGTTTCGTCTGCACAATATTTGGAAGGACGGTCAAAAGATTGTATCAGAAATGTTTCGGTCGAGTTCGAAAATCAGTTTGGATAAACTATTAAAAAAGGATATGCCACTTTGAAATTTAAATTGTACAGAATTTTTTTATTGTAAGCGATTTTAAAAACAGCGTTTAGAAGGATTGTTATAAATCTTGTATCAAAGATTTGTATCGGCAATGTCTGGGAAGATTTCAAAATTTGCATTGATCAATTATTTTTTACAGGAGTTATGTCCCTTGAATATGTATATGGTATGAAAAATAGCGTACACCGACTGTGCAAGGGCTGTATAGCCAGTCAAGGTCGTTAAAAACTTCCATTTGTCCCCGAAATACCAATCCTACATTTATCAGAATGTATGTCAAAGGTGTTTATTAATAATGTTGTGTATGAAAATCAGTGCCTTTCAACGATTCTGGCCATTGTGTATGTCCATTTGAAATATAATTTATATTTTGAACATTGCATTGTAAACATTCTCACAGCTTCATTTCTGATTTCTATAAAAGGAATATCATCAAACACTTCGAAGAGTTCCAAGAGTTTTACTTCTTGGCAATAGAAATAATATGGAAAATAAACTGTTATCAATACCAATCTCCATTTGAAGGTTATTCATGGAAAATAAACTATTATCAATACCAATCTCCATTTGAAGGTTATTCATGGAAAAGATTTTTAAAAATGTTGCCTTTAAACAGATAAATAAATGTATGCATCTCGTGGGATTTGTTGCAATGTGAGGGTAGAATGCTGTTATTTCAGTTGTTTTCTTTTTATCTATTTTGCAATTTTGCAATTTTTTTATTTTCTATTTTCTGTTTTCAGTTTTTACAAATGAAAATAAAAACATAAGAATGAAATCTGAAAAACAAATGCGAGGCTGCCATATGTCATTTGACTCGACAGTGATGCTCAAATTAACATGTTTTTGTTGTGAATTGTATTGGGTTCATACGTGTTGAGTGTCTTGTTCTGCACGTTATTCCAGGTCTCACTATATTATTTAATATCTATTTTTCTCCTGCAGCTTTAGAAATGTAAGCTCCTTATATGTAATAAGATTAATGTTATAGATAATACTTAAATGTAAGCTGATATTGTATCATGATAAAGTTAACTCACGTGAGCTTCTTACATGATGTTGTCTAAAGCAAAACTCATTTTACATATTTTTGTCCTGTCGTGTATTGTTGCAGTAAAAAAAAGTGTACAGATAATACTTTTATAAATTATAAATGTTATAAAGGTTAAGACCCTCTGTGAGTAGTTTGGCCATGAAAGCAAAGATTAGTGAACTGAATATGATTTTTGATCGTACTAAATAACCATGATAAAATTGAGAATGGAAATGGGGAATGTGTCAGACACAACAACCCGACCAAAGCCGGATGCATTATGGTGTTTTAGTGATCTTTAGTGGAATTCAGTTATTCAAACCTTCCTTATACATAAAAAAGAAAGTAAGAATTTTAGATCAGTTTATTTATGGGAAAATTTTATAGAATTAAAGAAATGTCTTCTTAAGTTATGTATTTGCAATACCTCATTTTTAATACACTACCGCACTTTCGGACCCTTTCAAATGCCTAATACAAAACAAATCATACATACCATTTTTTATTTATCTTACACTGTCCAAATCGTAGCTATAAATGACGCTTTGGCAAGATTTTTGTTCAGAATTCTTTGTTTTATATTTTTGTCAAATGTAGCGGCAATAAAAGGGTCGTCCAAAGAAATTTCTCAAATTCCTTAAATGAATATATCCCTTATAGTAGCAAAAAGAATTTCACAGGATTTTCCTTCTTTGATAGCAATAAAGGGATTTTCATTGTGATGGTGTAATTGAGATTGTTGATTGACATACGGAACTTAGATCAAAAAGTTAATATTATCTGCTATTTGATTAAAAGCAAAGTTTCCCCAAAGCTGGTTAAATGATTGTTTTTTTCGCCTAAATATTACAGACAGGGACGAAGAATTTCCAATGAGATAACACACAAACTATATGGGCTAATTGAAGTAAGTTAATTGAAAAATTTACTTTATATCTATGTAGTGATAGATAGGAAGGTGTGGTATGAGTGCCAATGAGACAACTCTCCATCAAAGTCAAAATTTATAAAAGTAAACCATAAGCTTGAAAAGTTTGAATATATATTATAACAAAACGGATTGTCATTTAGCGATTCAAATTGAACATTAAAATTATCTAAGCCATCCAAAGGGAGAGAATAAAGTTTTGCCTAAGATATAGACTGACGAGTGCTGTCCCCTTCTAAGTAAGATATGACTATTAAAAAAAATGTTTATTTTTTCTGTAATGATAGACGTAATTATGCGTTATGATATAAAAATTAGAAGATTTGGTAAGATTGCCAATGAGAAAACTATATACAGAAACAAAATGCCATATAAAATAACCGTTGATCTATAGGTCACCGTACGGCCTTCACCAATGAGACAAATCATGATATATGTTTGTTCTTTAAAGTTTGTGGAGGTACCTTTTCAGGGAAACAACACTTTTTACAACCGATATGAAAGAGTTATGAGTCGATTTAGTCATCCTGCATGTCACAAATTTATTTATTATCGAGACAGAGATCATTTTGATGATAAAGGGTGCTTTACACGTCTGGTAGCGATTGGTTTCCTCTAACTCTATATTTGCTGATTCGAGACAGGCACTTGTACAGTAGAATGTGGCGGGGTTGAACATGATAGCGGGCGCCCAAACATCCCTTAACCTGGGACAGTGGTGTAACAAGTAACATTGAATTACCTCTCCTTGATAAAATCTGGAAAATGAATATTCAGTCATCAGAATTTTTTTGCTTTTTGTTTGTTTTATTGTTTGATTGTTTGGTTACTCTTTTTGCTCACCTTGGAAATACTTTTTTTTAAATGCTCTTAATGCCTTCATGTTTAATTGAGCATATCTAAGTCCCAGAGCATACAAAGAAGGAAAATTGTGATACATCAAAAATTCCACCAACAAAACAAATGTACAATTTTCTATCAAACTTCTATATTGGTTTTCAACTTGGAAAAGTTTTATCACTCTCAATTACGAAACAATAAATATCCATCGGAGTTGAGATTATACGATCATCGAGTTGCTAAATCAATAGGACGAATACCACTAATTTTGTTTTTTTATGATTTTAAAATCACGTAGACAGTATAAATATTTGCGTTTGAATTTGTTTATCTCTACATATACACATGTTTCAAATTCAAAGCCTTTTAGTTTTGTAATAGTATTCAAACTTTGTATATTCTTTCAATTGTGCATACATTCTAAGGATGAAATTTGAAAATAAAGCAGGACAGGATTTTGATTAAAAAAAAAAAAGCAGGATGAGTAACTTGGCAAAAAAAAAGGGCAGGTTGACAATTGTTGTAAACAAGTCAGGATAAGCTAAGAAAAAAAAAAGGCAGGACCGAATAGACTGAAAAATAAAAAGGCAGGACAGAGATTACAAATTAAAAAAATTGTTTTAATTGTTTTCCCAAAACAGAAGGTTGTACGAAGATTGAAGCCACACTTTAACACAGTGAAATAAACAAGAAATACTTTAACACAGTGAAATAAACAAGAAATACTTTAACACAGTGAAATAAACAAGAAATACTTTAACACAGTGAAATAAACAAGAAATACTTTAACACAGTGAAATAAACAAGAAATACTTTAACACAGTGAAATAAACAAGAAATACTTTAACACAGTGAAATAAACAAGAAATACTTTGACACAGTGAAATAAACAAGAAATACTTGACACAGTGAAATAAACAAGAAATACTTTGACACAGTGAAATAAACAAGAAATACTTTGACACAGTGAAATAAACAAGAAATACTTGACACAGTGAAATAAACAAGAAATACTTTAACACAGTGAAATAAACAAGAAATACTTTGACACAGTGAAATAAACAAGAAATACTTGACACAGTGAAATAAACAAGAAATACTTTGACACAGTGAAATAAACAAGAAATACTTTGACACAGTGAAATAAACAAGAAATACTTGACACAGTGAAATAAACAAGAAATACTTTAACACAGTGAAATAAACAAGAAATACTTTGACACAGTGAAATAAACAAGAAATACTTGACACAGTGAAATAAACAAGAAATACTTTGACACAGTGAAATAAACAAGAAATACTTTGACACGCTAATTTAGATTTTAATTTAGCACACTTATTGAAATTCGAAGGACTATACCCAGAAGATACAGTGTAGAGCTTTTGATCTTTTTAATTAAACAGGTCAGGTATTTAATTTAGTGGACATTTTTTAATAAATTTAAGCACTAGTATGGCCACAGCGATGAGTCAGTCTATGTGCAGTTTTTTTCTCGTGTGAAGCATAATAAATTAATCAAACTGTTACTTCAAAAAAACATATTTTACAAACTGTCTCACCTGTTGCAATATCTGAATAGATTTTTCAGATCATTGAACTCTGAAACTGACATCAGTGCAAAGTTAACCTTGTCATGCACAGGTTCATCTTATGATATATTCACCTACAAAATATCGTTAACCTTCCATGTGAAAAATCTAAAATTCTTTCCTCATACAAAAAAAAATGGCTATTGGAGCATAAAATATGACTGTATTGTATGGCAAGCTGTTTTGCTATTTATTCTACTTCAAGATATCTCATAAACTTTATACGATATCTTATATAGTTTATAAGATATCTCATATAGTTTATAAGATATCTAATATAGTTTATAAGATATCTTATATAGTTTATAAGATATCTCATTTAATTTATCAGATATCTTATATAATTGTCTACATAAGATATATCATAAACTATTTAAGATATATTATAAACTATATGAGATATCTAATAAACTTTATAAGATATCTTAATAAAAATTGTTTATAAGATATTTCATATACTTTGTAAGATATCTCATATACTTTGTAAGATATCTTTTAAACTTTAGAAGATATCTCCTAAATTTAAGGAGATATCTTATATAACATTAAATATATCTTATATAATATATAAGATATCTCATATAATATATAAGATATCTCATATATTAAAGGAGATATCGTATATATTATAGGGGATATGTTATATACTATAGGAGTATATAAGATATCTCATATAATATATAAGATATCTCATAAAAATGAAATTATATAAGATATCTTATATATTATAGGAGATATCGTATATATGATAGGGGATATCTTATATACTATAGGAGTATATAATATATCTCCTAAAGTTTATAAGATATCTTATATAGTTTATAAGAAATTTTATGTAGTTTATAAGATATCATATATAATTGTCTTTATAAGATATCTCATAAACTATATAAGATATCTTATAAACTAGATGAGATATCTTATAAACTATATAAGATATCTTATAAACTATATAAGATATCTTATAAACTATATAAGATATCTTATAGATTATACAAAATATCTTATATAAAAATGTTTATAAGATATCTCATATATTATATAAGATATCTTATAAACTTTAAAAGATATCTTATAAACTTTAGAAGATATCTTATAAAGTATATATGATATCATATAAACTTTAGGAGATATCTTATATAACATTAAATATATCTTATATAACATTAAAAATATCTCATATAACATTAAGGATATCTGATATAATATATGAGATATCTTTTAAAAATGAATTATATATAATATCTTATATATTAAAGGAGATATCTTATATATTATAGGAGATATCTTGAAATTCGAATAAATAATAAAACGGCTTGCCATAGTATTGACATACGGAAATCCGTTCGGTGACTGGGACAGCAATCTTTGATTGTGCTATTCAGTACTACCTTTTTTGTCCTCTTATGCCGATGTTTACTCTAGTGCTTATTCAGTGCTTTATGGTACTATCTTCTTAGCAAGGTATGGTTTTCCACTGAGCGCGAAGAAAAGGAGGGACCAAACCCGATCCACGTTAGTATGCTTTTCCTGAAGCAAAAGCCTCGTTAGTGGATGTTTAACGTTTTGCTGTTTTTAATTTTGTTTTCCAACTTGACTAGACCTTCAGATCAAATCAAATCAAAGTTTTATTTATTGTCAATACATAGTAAACACAATAGCACAAGCTTTAGCGAGCTTTCAAAATCGACATTATAATAAATTACACACAAGAAAATTAAATACAAACAATACACTATTACATATTGATGCACGTTGAATAATTTGATTTTGATTTACCTGGTTTGACAATGGTCTTTGGTTTTTTTCAGTCACTCCTACTATACTTCCTCCAATAGAAAACAGTCCTCACGTGTCTGTTAACCCATCATGAGACATGGTCTCACACCTGTCTTGTTCTTTTTCATCGGTTTACTTTTATAACATTTAAAAATAAGAATATGTGGTATGATTACAAAAAGACAAATCTCCAGAATGGTGGGGTAAAAAGTGTTTGCTTTAGGAAAACCCTTCCCCTAACTTGGAACGGTATTGTAACAGTAAAGCATAAGAACAGACTAAAGGGCTTTACTCAGTGGATCGATACAAAGCACAACACCCATAACGAAGAAACAAAAGATACCAAGTAAAGAATCTAGAGTACTCACATGTTTACCAAAAGCTAGTTCAAAACTTATAACAACTAATAAAAAATAATTTATCTTAGACTAATATACCAACCAGCTCACATCCAACTCTAATGGATTGTGTGTAAAGATACCATTACCAGTTATCCTATTGTTACTTTGGTTTCTATGGTATGTGTTTATGTTCCCTGAATCAAGATTTGTAATGATAATCCACCTTATTTAAACGCTATTGATTTTTTTTACTTTTGTCTGTAGTGCATATTTCATACACGTTGGCTTATAACTCTGAAACCAAAGCATTTAGAGCAAATCTGACGGGATAAATTTGTTTATTAAGTCAAGATCTATCTGCCCTGAAATTTTCAGATGAATCGGAAAATGGGTTGTTGGGTTGCTGCCCCTGAATTGGTAATTTTAAGGAAATTTTTGTCGTTTTCGGTTATTATCTTGAAAATTATTATAAATAGTCATTATGTTCAGCAAAGTAAGATCTACAAATAAGTCAACATGATCAAAATGGTACAGACTTATTGTTCTTAATAGTCATTTTTTACAAATATTTCGTAAATTTTTGTAATCTTTTACAAAAATCTTCCCCTCTGAAACTACTGAAACAAATTGATTTGTTTATCTAGTAAATATCTTTCTGCCCTGAAATTTTCAAATGAATCGGACAACTGGTTGTTGGGTTACTGCCCCCCCCCCCCAAAAAAAAAATTAAAAAAATAGGTAATTTGTAAAGAAATTTTGCCGTTTTGGGTTATTATCTTGAATACTATTATAGATAGAGATAAACTGAAAACAGCAATAATGTTCAGCAAATTAATATCTACAAATAAGTCACATGACTTAAATGGTCAGTTGACCCCTTAAGGAGTTATTGCCCTTTATAGTAAATTTTTAACAATTTTCATTAATTTGGTAAATTTTGGCAAGTTTTTACAAAATGTTTTCCTCTATAACTAAAGGGCCAGGTTCATTACAGATAGAGAAAATTTTAAGTAGCAAGAATGATCAGTAAAGTATGATCTACAAACACATCACCATCACCAAACACAATTGTGTCTTGAATCCATCTGTTTCCTTTGTTTGATATGCACTTAGACCAAGGTGAGCAACACAGGCTCTTAAGAGCCTCTAGTTTTGTATCAGAATACAATTTGCATAGAATGACCCAAATAAGCATTCATACATTATTCAAAAGTTTCAGTCACCATACATGTTTACCTCTGAATAGGCATTCATGTTAATGATTATATTTCATTGATTTAAAACAGAAGATTGCACAGAACTACAACATCCATTTAACCGTCTACAGAAGTCACTAACGTTATCATGCCTTCGAGATACCAAAACATATATACAACTTGTATTGTTCTGATAATCTGTTATTCCCTATGGACATATTAAAATTGCATTAATACCACGAACCTTGTTCAAGCAATATTTATCAGTGTATCTTTGGGCCTCTATAGTTTTGCTTCAAACAGCAATATTGCTTGTCTAGCTTTATGATCCTTGCAAAGTGTGAGAACTGTACCAGTTGTATAATATAAGCTGTAATATTAGGTAATGTAATATTAAAATTACTATATTGATCACACTAATTGATGGACAAAGTAAAGTATTTGTTAGCTTAAGTCTGGTTATTTGTAGCGTGAGATTAACCACAACAGATTAGTATAGGAAATATGATTATAGTTGATTTAATATACTTATTTTACGTTTAAATTATTTAGTAGTTTAATTTCAATTAAATCCAGATTAATTGGTGATAATTCTAGTTTTGAACATTCATTTCTTTGTTATGATGAATAAATTTTGAAAAATAATAGCGTTGTAACAAAAAGGAATCTGTAGGCATTGGGTGCAGATTTGTTTTTTGCTGATAATCATTAAGATCGGTTATATTGGAATTCGGCTAGCTTTTCAACATTGGACAAATTGAATATAAAATGTAAGTTTACAATATGTCATTATAATTGTTTTGCACTTTTTAAAGTTTGTGGTCAAGTTAGTTTTTAATGAAGATGAAGTCCATTCAACTTGAAACTTAGTACACATGTTATATCTATTATATTATCTTTCTACTGTTTATGCCAAAGAAGAGTTTTGATCCAAATTTCAAGGTCCACTGAACATAGAAAATGATAGTGCTAGTGGGGCATCCGTGTACTAGTATTTAGGACACATTCTTGTTTAATTCAATTTCTCTAGATTTTATTTAATGGATATAAGAATATGTGGTATGAATGTCAATGAGACAATTCTCCGTCCATGTCACAATTTGTAAAAGTAAACCATAGATTTATACGGTCTTCAACACGGAACGGCGCCTTAGATTGCACATTATTAGAACGAATCGCCGCTTCCGTCCTTCATAGAAAATGTACGTCGCTCAACGCTTTTACGCCTTATCAAATTCACAAAAAAAGAAGCTTTAAATTCCCTCTGATCGAAAAAAAATATCATTTAGGACGGCATACAATCTTCTTTATATACATGTTTCTCCCATTACACACAACTACACCCCCCCCCTTTTTTCTTCGTACCCTGTATCCGCCACTGAGATAAGAAGAAGTAAGTCTGTCATTCAGCATCCCTGATTCAAACAAATGTAAGGATGAAGAATGCAGACGTTTAAATTAAACAGATAAAGTACTCTGGTGGTTCTAGTTAGTGCTTTACCAGTTAGCAAAGTAATTATACATGCACTGGGGTTCTTGTATAATACAAACTTGCTCACATTTCTTTTATATTTTTCTTTACTTAAATTTAAAAGGCAAGTTGAATGATTAATTGACAATGTCATGATTTCAAAATTAAATTTCAGTCTTTTTATCTTTTTGAAAAAATCTGAGATATAAATTAAATCATCTATAGACTCAAGTTTTTGTAAAAATAGAATTTGTTTTCATAATTTAAAGCCTTTAAATGAACGACTTGGGAAATTATATGTTTAAGTTATGGTCGATATTTCTCTTGTATATTTTAAAGCTTTATGGAACTGGGAGAATAATATTTTCATTCAAAATTACTTCATATTGACTAAGCTCGGAAAACTATTGATTGGTTTGAATACTAATTTAAATATTTTCAACAAACCATATATGTTTAATTGTTGATCGTACTTTTACTTCTAACGTATCATTGGTTGCCATGTCAGCAGCAGGACGCTAACATGATGTATTGGTAAGCTCATCATATTTATTCACTCTAATTCTCAAAGTCTACGTAAGTTTTTTTATATACTTTATGTCAAATATTGATATCAATGGCTTTTTATTAAAAAAATTATTTCACGTGTGCTTTTTTTAACCGTAATGACCCTCGCTTCCTTGTTTTGTAAAGCCTATACCTATGTCTCATTATAATTGTTAAAAATCTTTTATCCACTTCAATAATAGATTCGGCAATTAAAAAAATTAAAGAATTGCCATTTCATCTCAACATATCAGTTCAAACGATTTTTGAAATATGATAAGTTGAATCTTATAAAATCTACACCATTATCATAACTGTCAAAACAAGTGGCAGAATTTCAAAATAATGTATAGTAATTACTTTAAATGTTTTAAATCTCCAAATAGTCTTACTTATTTTATTATTCAGTCCTTTCTTTGTGCGCCTGAGTATTCTTATTCCACTTATAAGTAAACACAAGCTTAATACAATGTTTATTACGATCTTGTGTATTTCAGGTGTTAAGGAATATAATTGTGCATTGATCTAAACACAGCTTGGATACGCTTCTACGAAATTGTCTTTTATATATATACATGTGAATGTGGATTGTAATACCTATTTGTTGACATATTTCGAAAATGTTGAAAAGACTACAAGCTGCAGCTGCAGCAACGCAGGAAGCGGAGTTGGAGAGAAAGGCCGTAACTCCAAATGAAAAAGTAAGGAGTCCGTCGATAGCCGATTCCTCAGAGCGAAAGAAAAGTATCATGGGTCCTCGTCAAAGCACCGCCGGACCATCACTTATAGGACTTATGGCATCACGAAGATTTGCAAAGAAACTTTCCATGAAAGCTCTCGGGAATCGCAAAGCGTCATCCATAGCTACTGTGCCTCTACCAGAAATGGAACCTACTTACAGAATGGAACCAAGAGTAAAGTTCAATATACAGGACGTGAAGGACATTATAGAAAACGTTTTACACTCTAGGTTAAACGGAATGAAATATAGTGCAAGGCTTACACCAAAAATAGGCAAATCTTTGTCAGATGAAATCAAAGACCGAGTCAAAGGTTTAAATTTGGATAGATATAAGATTATATGTGTTCTAACCATCGGGCAGATGGGGAATCAAGGTATGATGTTATCTAGCAGATGTACGTGGGACGATAGGTTTGATTGTTACGCAACTTCTTCATTTCAAAACCAAGAGATCTTCTGTTCAGCAACTGTTTATGGAATTTTCAGAGAATAAGATGGGTGCTCAGTGAAGTTAGTTTATTAGAAGTTTCAAAATTATACTGAACAATATTTCCCGGTCGTATTATGAAAAAGGTCAGTCATGACTCATCGTTGCCTGTTAGTAACGGTGAAGTTCCATGCAGAAGCTAGTGACAAATATTACACTATTAAGTTTTTATTTGGTTATGTAGAATAGATTGTATTTTTTATATTGTTTTGAAAAACCTGATCTACTTATAAATAAGATTAAGATGGGTATAAATTGTCAGTTCAGTGAAGGATTAACTCGTAAAATCTTTCATTTTTATTATCGAAACGTATTAATAGTTTTATTCTGTAACAAGTACAATATGATAAGGATAGCAAGACCAGAGACGGGCTTGCATTGGCGATCGATAAACTCCAATAGTCGTATGTATTCCGTTAGTAGAGCGACAGTAACATTACTCATTATGTATTCTCTTAATATTTCATCAAACCCCGCTTCTAGTACCTCTGTCTGTCCCTTTGTCAGCCCGTCCCATGAAATTCAGTCGCATTTTCTAAGAAATTCAACTCAGAGCTTCCGGGAGTTTGTTATGAGGCTTCGTGTAGGTATGCTGTATATATACCGTGAAATGTAGTTTCAGATGAGTATAATTATATATTCCAACAAATAATTACAATATTTGAAAATTTCATTGCTATATAAACATGGAAAGTTCACAACGGGAAAATTAGTCAAAAAATGTCGTGAAACGTTCTCACGCGTTCATCTGTGTCTTTGTGTTAAATTCTAATGAATTTGTGACCTTGCGCTGATACTTAGGAGGTACAAAAATTGTTTATATGTGTGATCATACTGGCTGAAGGTTGAGGACTTCGTTTGCGAATGAATGTATGGAACATGATATACACTAGATATACCCAATTTAAATGTCGAATTGTTATTATAAATGCATAGTCCTTGATTCATATTTGCTTCTGCAATATTTAGATGTGTATACAATATTAGATACCAAATAATGAAACTCTTCTTTAGTTGAACCTTTCTATTGTAGAAGATTTATAAGTTTATTATTTAATCCAAAAATATAAAGGAAATAAGCTCCTTTATAAATATATATATCTATAATCTTAATGTAGTTCATCGTATGTAAATTATTAAATATTTTTTTTACGACTTCGTGTTGCCAAGTTTGTCTTTAAGCATTTGAACTAAGACACCTATTGTATGACATATTAAAAGTGCAATGTCGCCGAAGAAATTCAATGTAATCTGTTTTGAGTATGCACATAGAATCTCTTTATTTTTATCTACCGAACTGCCAAATCAATAAAAAAGAGGAGTACTTTGTATAAACACTTCTGTGGATTTGTTTATTTTCGTTGGTACCAATTTTCGTGGATTGCGAAAACCTTTCATTTTCGTCGATATTTGGTTTCATGTTTTGCCAATATGTGCATACAACATGTGCAAAGCCTATAGAACATTTGCAATTCGTTGAACTTTAAATTCGTGGTTCACCTGTTCCAACGAAAATTGGCATCCAACGAATAATAATGAATCCGCAGTCTGATAATTGATTGGTGTGATCAATCTATGCAGTATCACCATTCGGAACTATTTTGGAGTAAATTTATTGTTCAGAAATCACAGTTGAGTATTTCTAAATGGACAACAGTGCCGAATTATTGTTTTGTCATTTGCTTTCTAAACTTTCTCCAAGCTTACCTCGCCCTTTATAAAACTTAAAGGCTCTTGAGTAAAGGATTTCGATATTATAGTTTTCCAATGTATGCACTGAAAGTTTAATTTCTAAAAAAAAATGATGATACCATATACCCGATCATATCTAACCAAACTCACTTGTCTTAATTAGTTTTAGCGAATTTTATAAGTAGTGATAGTAAAGTAAGCGATTGTATCGGATCTGGTGAATTCACTCAAGACTAGGTATAATGTTCAGTGCAAACAATGGCAAACTCGATATATAAATCCTATATACATTAGCGCATGTGATGGCAATGTTTGACATAAAAGATAGCAACTACGAATTGATCTTTTTTTTTTAAACATGACAATAAATTGAAAAAAAATATCAATAATTAAATTCTAAACACAAACAACTGGAACATAAAAACGAAAAACAGAATCATAAACGAAGGATTTTACTGTACAAATCATTG
This sequence comes from Mytilus trossulus, assembly GCF_036588685.1. Classification (NCBI taxonomy): domain Eukaryota; kingdom Metazoa; phylum Mollusca; class Bivalvia; order Mytilida; family Mytilidae; genus Mytilus; species Mytilus trossulus. The sequence goes on along the minus strand of NC_086373.1, from coordinate 6,911,219 downwards.
CATAATCTTAAAAGGAGATTACTTCTCTAACTTCATACATTTAATGTATATAACGGAATTTAATCTTAGTGAAAAACGTAGAAAATTGTCAAGAATACAGGTAGTAACAACTATCAATTGTGCAGCGATTAATCGGTGTTTACCGGTGCATTCTGTACTTTATGCTAAATTAAACTGATTTTATTTCAGTGCAGAGACGACCTTGATTCGAGGATCCTTCTCTATAAGGCCGCATGTTACGTATTCACTTTATTATAATATTTCAATTTTATTCTTTCAAATTTTTAATGCCAGCTGAATGCATTTGAAAAGTTAATAGTCCATTTATTGATGACAAATGCCAGTTCAACGTTCTGATTTATCTATGTGTATTACATACCAGAAAGTGTCATTATGTGCATATATTTTTCATGTCAATGTTGTCCTAACATGTTTTCAAATAGCAGAAATTGTTCATATTGAATGTTTTTACTGGCCCTGTCAATGGGAGAAACTTCTGAAAATTTGAAACATATATATATAATATTTAAGGAAGAAAAGTTCAAATGAATAAGAAACTCTCTCTGGAAAATGTTTTAATCTTTTTCTTCTATAACCATTGTCGCCGATCGACTGGTTTTCATAATAGTTCCCATCGTTCAGTAAATGGTTATTTACACTCATATACAGAAGATTTCCTTTGTTGCTATGTATATACTATACATGTTTATATTATACTCTTGGTGAAGCATCACCATCTTTGCAGGGTAAATATAATTTCAAAGATTATCTTGAAATTACGGCGAGGAAAACCTTCTTTTTTTTAAATCTGTGTATTGTAGGAATTTTAGTGGTTTTTTTTTAGAAACTAAACAATTCACATTTGTATGATTTGCTTTTATGCAAGTCACATAGCTAAACACAATTAAGTATATATACAAAAAACACAATTTGAAAGCAATCCCGGCCTGGAACACTCAAAACATGAAATGACATATAAAAAATGCTGTCTCAATATTCGATCTACATGGTCTTTGTTACGGTATGCCAAACAATAGCGTATATAGTAACACCAACGATTGCACTATTTATATATATATCTAGTCCTTCATTTTCCCATTGAAAGTGAGTACTCCTTATTCAACCATTATCTCTAAAGCGATGTTTTATTGATGGGAAGTCCGTCAGTCCATCTGTTTGTATGTACTTCTGTTCACTTGTTTGATTATCCGGCTATGTGATCTCAAAAAAACAAAGCTATAGCTTGAAACTACAGCTGGTAATTGAATACTTCCGTTCAAGAAAAAAGACCAATTCAGTCTTCATATGACATCATTGGCGGATCTAGGGGTGGGGGTGGGGGCGGTTCCGGCGGTTGAAACCCCCTTTTTTTGGCCGATCAATGCATTTGAATGGGAGCATATAGTTTGACCCTCCTTTTTACTCTGGGTTGGGAACCCCCCTTTTTTAAATGGCTGGAACCGCCCCTGTGACATCTATTTTAAACTGACTTTAGTACGACTTGTGTTTTCTGGACAAATATCAAACAACGAAACCAGCAACTTGCAATCCTAACCCAATACAATTAAAAAATGGCAAAAGTTAAAACAGCATTAGACATGGAAGAGCTTTCTTTATACGTTTGTCATTTTCCAACTTAGTTTAGTAATGAGAATAGTAAAGCAAGAGTTTAAGTCAGTTACAACATAGATGTATGACCCGTAGGGTTATACATCTATGCATGGTTACATGTTCAAAGATTAGAGCTACTAGTATTAAAAGAAGAAAACGATTGTTTATTTGGAGTTCAAGGCTTTACTCAGATTTTTTCTGACAAACATCGATAGGTGGGAAGCATTTGTATATTTTAATTTTAAGGTAAATGGTACAAAGTCAAGGCCATGCATAGTATAAAATAAAGGAAAAGGTAGAGATAAATAAAATCCTTGCATTACTGACTTCGTTCGCTGTTAAAACAATATTCATTTAATTTAATTTCAATGCAAATGTTCAGCGTACATTTCGTTCTCACACTTTCAATAAGTGGTTAGAATTGTATAACTTTAGACCATTCATTGTCGAAATACCGTACGGTCCGATACATATCGGTATCAGTATGCCATCGTCAACTTACCCTGGAAAATAATTGGTTACTCTAGAAGAATAAAATAAGCAGTAATAACACGTAAAAACATCTACTTTTCCTCGCGTATGGATCGCACCTGTTATGTTCAATCAATACGGTTTATTGACGTCTCTTGTCGGAAATTGAAAGAATAAAGAGTTTTGATTCAAAATAAATAATTAATCATTGTATATAAAATATCATATTTCATGGTTACAAACTTTGTATGAATACAGTAAACATGTCCGTACCTGAACGTTTCTGATTCACTCAAAATAAATTCCATATACAGTAACAGCACACATAATATTGTCAATTTGATAGTTGTACACTGCATAGCTATCTAACTTGTCATCCCAAACAGATCGACTACAAGTTATAATATCCTGATTTTTCTTTTCCCCAATTACAACAGAGGATATAATTTTGTATCTGTCAAAATGGAGTGCCTTAACTTTATCACGTATTTCTTCACTAATCACTTTACTCATGACAGCACAAAGTTTAGGGTTATACTTGTATCCTCCAAGTTTGTCACTGACTACACCCTTAATAACTGCTTCGACTCTCTGTGGATCGAATTTCTTATATGGTTCCATGCGGTATGTTGGCTCACGTCTTATTCCCATTCCAGACAATCTGGAGCTCATCACACTCCCAGTACGGTTATTGTGGATCTTGTTGCTTAGCCTTTTTGCCAACCTTTTTGAAGCAAGTAATCCAACGAGTGAAGCACCTGCAGCGAATCCCTGTGGGGGAGTTTTCGAAGCTGGCGTAGAACTTAAAGCCATACTACTTTCCCGTCTGAACAGTTCTGCGTTTGGTGATTTGACTTGGGATTTTCTCAAGTCCAGTCTTGAACTTTCCTTGCTTAAGGAATCCCCTCCTGAAGATGTAGAAGCCTTACTAAACATTGTCCCTAAAATCTGTTTAATTCTTCTCCTTATCCAAGATGTATGAAATTGAAGAAATGTATCCGGATGTATTAAATGTTTTATTGGAAACAAATCGATATGTTTCACTAAATATGTATCGATCTTGGCTAGATGTCTTTTGTCCGCAGTGATTGGTTCAATGTCAAAGAAGATGAAAGTGTTTATAGCCGATCAATCTCACTTTTATGTATCTTTTTATTCAGTGATTTCGCGCCAATACACAATGACAAATAGATTAATCTAGTAAGGGTCCCATGGAGTTAGAAAATCACAAATTCGATTCTTATGTTAATGAAAGTGGGTACGGAATCCAAATTGTTGAAGGACACACACAAAATGAAGTAAATTTGGATGTTTAGCTGTATAAATATAAATATTTTGCAATATAAATGCCAATTAAATCCCAAGTATTGAAAGTTTAAATTTTGATATTTACACTGAAAACAATACTGAGAGCTATTAAAGCCAATTAAGATGATACTTTAAAAATTGAAATTTTTAAGTCGGAATAAATTATTGATAATTCTAAAGAAAATACAGTATAGAATACCTTTTAAGATATAAGGATTAAATTTATTCGCCACAGTTCTACTTCCATTATTTGACAAAAATCACGAAGTATCAATAATTAAATCTATCTAAAATCTTCAGATTTTAATCCCGTCGGAGTCTGTTCTATAACAAATATTACACGTTTGTATATACGTTTTTCCACCTCCATGATTTTGCAAGGTATATACACAAATATTGGTATACTGAAGGAGGTGTAAGCCGAATCGCCTAGACTAAACAAGGGTCACTGGAGAACTCGTTTAACTTTTATTGTTATTCTTAATCTGTAATTGTGTTTGTGGATTGCTGTTTCAGTGACGCATACCCACATCTATATTGTCATTATATTATAAATCTAGCATAGATGATCGATTCAGGCTATTGGGAACTTCTTGTTTTTGTAACTTACTACAGCTGAGACCTGCAATTTACCATAAGAAGTGAATAAACATTTCACACGTCAATAACATTATAATTTGAAATTAAAACAAATAAAATTCAATAGCATAAAGTGATATATTATTGTCTTTTGTAATTATTTACATTTAAGCGATTGAGGGTTTTTAGACTTTAATAATAAGATACCTTTAAACATTAAGGCAGCTTAAAATACGTGTTATTAATCGTTCAATACAGCATTGGTTGTTTGGTTAAGAATGTAGCAACCTATGACTTGATTTGGGCCGTTTTGCAATTGATTACATCCAAGATGAAGATGGCAAGAAAAGCAATTTCTTAACTAAATGTTGATGCATGGTTGTTGTTTGTCGGTTTAAATATCTCTTTTACATGTGTATACTTATATGTTTATTATACTGCTCTTATCTTAAACCGAGAAGCCAAGGGAATAGAAACCGTTTTACATCCATTGACAAGTATTTCGTGCACATTCTGATTGTAAAGAAATGAATGTTAAGTATGGTTCAGCAACGTGACTCGACTGGGATGAATGTCGATCGAACAAATGAGACTTAACCTTGCAACGGATGGTATGATAGTCATTTACATAATAGTTATAAAAGACGGTACCAGGATTACAATTTAATAAGCCAGACACGCGTTTCGTCTACATAAGACTCGTCAGTGATGCTCAGATAAAAATAGTCATAAAGCCAAAACAAGTTAAAATATGAAGAGCATTGAGTACCCAAAATTTCAAAAAGTTGTGCCAAATACGACTAAGGTAATCTATGCCTGTAATAAGAAAATACACATGTTACTAGCAACGTCAAAAGACGGAAATGAGTATGGAAGTTAAATCAAACAGAAGAAGATGTAAATGTGTAATACAGTATCCACATTTAAATGTCTGTAACGTTGGAAACTTTTTTTAAGTATTTGTTTGTCCAAAATTCCTTCCGAAATGAAACAGGATACAAAAATATGCACATCATGGGCCTACACTAACGGTCACAAATAAAGTCAGACACAGTTGTAATGATGTAATGGAAAACTAATCAATTGATACCACAATTCTTGAAACTTATTTTCGGGGTTGAATAGAAGCAACTGGAATGAAAACGCCGTAGAGAGATCATCATAAGATGATATCTGTCGTAACCTTATGGGCTATTTTTTCCCCAGTGACAGTTCAAATTTTCTTCCTTAGACTCTACAGGAACTACATTTTTTATTTAATTAAGTGTGCATGTCCCTGATTTTAGTGAAATATTAGCCACTGGACGTTAAGCAAACACGAATCAGTAAATCAATTATACATAAATTTAGGTTCAAATAAGTATTTACTAAACTGTTCGTCTAAGGCCGTTAATTTTCTCGTATGAATAAGTTCACATTTGTCATTTTGGTGGTTTTTATAGCTTATTTACTAAGCGGTGTGAGTTTTGTTCATTGTTGAAGACCGTATATATGCGGTAATCTATACATCCAGAGGAGGATTTAAGGGGATTTTCCTTCAAAGAGCTTTATACAAACTAAATATAGACGACATTTGCATGTACATTGTGATGTTTGTTGTTGTAATTACCATCAACACAGAGCAAAGGTACACACCACTCGCTGCAAGCTAAAGATGCCTCTTCACCTGTTTTGGCGGAATATTTGGGTAGATATATGCCTATAAGTTAACGCTACATCTTTCCATCGAAGAACAGAGATGTAAGAGAATAGATAAAGGAAGATATGGTGTGAGTGCCAATGATACAACTCTCCATCCAAATAACACTTCAAAAAAAGTTAACCATTATAGGTCAATGTACGGCCTTCATCACGGAGCCTTGGCTCACACCGAACAACAAGCTATAAAGGGCCACAACATTACTAGTGTAAAATCATCGGTCTAATCTATATACAAAAGTTAGAAACGAGAAACACGTATAATTACATGAACAAACGACAACTACTGTACATCAGGTTCCGGCATATAGTAAACTGATAACGGGCATACAAATCTAAGAAATTGCTCTACAATCTCGAATAAAACAAGATCACATCAATGTTCCTTTTATAGAAAACTTTAGTTTTATTTTTTTTAATTTTTTTTTTGTGTTCGTATCGATCTTTTGATGTGTGTCCTTTCCAGCGGATTTTCTTTTCAGTTTTTTCTTATATGTTGTACTGTCCCAGATTATGAAGAGGGCTTGGCGCCAGCAATTATATTTAACCCTGCCACATTTTGTAAGTGCCTATCCCAAGTCAGGAGCCTCAATGCAATGAAATGCTGTCATACAGTTATTCCAGAAGTAAGCTTGTACTAGCTTAATTACAGTGCGGTATGGGTTTTGTTCATTGTTAAAGACCGTATGGTTATCTACAGTTGTTACTTTCTATTTTATTTGGTCTTTAGTGGGAAGTTGTCTCATTGACAATGATACCATATCCAGAGGAGGATTTAAGGAGGGGTGACTTCCTTTATAGAGCTTCATACATGCCATGAAACTTGTATTAATCCAAACTTTGCCTGGTCAAGGGTCCCAATTTTTCAAAATACTGGATTCTTATTTCTATAAATAATTAGGAAATTCAAAACAATTTAGAATAATTAGACGGGCCGCAATAGAAACTTTTGAAAATTAGATTAGTCCTCAGTTCGTCGGATTGGTTTTCTCTCCATCGATTTGGGACGTTTGAACAGCGGTATACTACTGTTGCCTTCATTTATTCATTAATTTGCCCGAGATGAATTATAACTAGTAAAACATATTCAAACATTATTTTTTAGATTAGGTGAAATCTAAAAATTATGACTTACGGTGAATGGATGAGATCATAATCAAAACATCGTGTAATTAAAAATCTTAGCTTAGTGAAGTTTCTTAATTTACAATGTTCAAAACGATTGAAAGACTGTCACTATATTTCTGGAGCTGGCAAAATAGTTATTTATATATAACAGTTTTTCTATTTATTTATTCTTGTTTGAGATTATTGTTCAGACTAAATGAAAGAAATGATCATAAGTGTTTTATTGAAACTTACATTGACGTTCAAACTGGTAGACTAAACTTTGCTGTCAAAAATTTATGAAATAATCGCAATGACTCAAAAAATCATATGAAGATCTTATACAGGTTTTTGAGAACTCTGAATAAGACAACTATATTTAACTGTGGAAACGTGATTTTAGAATTTAGGAAAAAAAACCAGCACTAAACAAAACCTGTAGTAACTGTTGATATAGGCTGTGGTGCAAATTACAAAGCACTGTTGTATTCAAGTCACAACTTGAGATCAGGAATCTTTAACGGTAGTTTCAGTATAACATGTACACGCATGTATCTTCGTTTGTATCATACTGTTTGCATATATTTTCTGTAACTATGTAATTTGTAGTTTATGAGAAATAAAATTCATTCATGCAACCCGATTTACGAATGGCGACACGCACTTGAGATGACAAGCAGTCAGTGACAGCCTGGGAAACTTATATATGCTTATATTCCAAATAAATATATGTATATGCCTCTATTATTTTTTCATTTATAGCATAACTTAAGTCTGCCAAAGTTGTTGTTTTTTAATTTGATATTTTAATAAAGCGTGAATGTTAAAACTGGTGCGTGTTTAAGTCTTGTACAATAAAAATGTTGCCACTGCAGACCAAAACTGCCACATTATAAGATCATTGAATGATGGACAATTTCGCAAGTTTTGCCGATAATACAATACAGAATACTAAAAGTTTTTATTTCCCAAATTACATGGCCCATAATATACACTTTAAAAAGAGAATTATCTTTTAAAGATATTTCTTATTTACATGTTAACGTTAACGTTTATGTTTCTTAGTCTATATGAATCGCTATTTTGCCAGAGGCTAGCCGGTGGTAAAAAATATATGTATTATAATAGACATTATAGCACCAAATCCTGAATCATGAGCCACTAGCCTGTGAAATAAGTCAAAATTATCTCCCTTTCCGATTATCTCCCTTGACAAACAAACAAGCACAGCAGAATGGAGGTAATGGTCAAAGTCTACATATATTTGTCACTATTTTAACACATTCATTTTCATGCAAGGAAATAAACACATCAAATAAAATGCTGTCATACAGTTATTCCATTATAAATGACTAATTCCGATGACACATGCGTTGATACCAATGCAAGACGTTTTCTACCTTTTTATGTGCCAAACTCGCAGGCACCTGTTTCTGTCAATATACGGGTAAATAACTATCCTCACACGTATAAAAAATCACTAGGTTGTGGTCAAAAACGAATAAAACTCAGAATTGGCTGTAAATTCCGTCCTGGGAAGTTTAATAACCAATGGAATGGAAATAGTGCAGTCACGCATATTTGAAGTATTTTTCAGCCAAAGGGGCAGATAAAGGGCCCCCCTTTTGAGAAAATAATTTGGTTGATTAAATAGAGAATCACTGAGTGAAGCGTGACGGGGAAATGTCATGCACTATTATGGCATGGAGAAGCGGGATACAAGATTTTCACTAAACAAAAAGCGGGATCTAGGATCAGACACCCCCTTTCCCCCCTAATGAGACCTCCATGATAGAGTGATAATGAAGTTTTCTTTTAATCAAGCTAACAGAAAAGGTCTTTTAATTATAGAACCAACAAAGTAATAAAATATAGGGATAACAGCCTTGGGTTGTCTTAAATTTAAAATCCTTTGATCCTATAATTTTTTCTCCAATGCCAATCATTGCCAATGTAACTATGAAATGTGTGTATTTAACAAATTGTAGGGACAATGTGCAGCCTTGTTATTAAAGTGCTTACTTGATATTTAATTTATTGTAAAGATAACATTAAAACAAGAAATAATTAATTATTTACCTTCTGTTTTTGATTGAAATGAAATCTGCTCACAAAAAATATTTTTTGATTTTCAAGCAGGGGGTGTGGGAGGGGGAGGTCCGACCCCCCCCTAAATCAGCTTCTGTATTATAATGACATATCCATTGGCTATGAATAACTTTATTGAATACTTTCAAAGATTAAGTGATATACCGTTGTTCTTTTCCTTGGCAACAGACATATTCAATTTCTTCACAAATACACAAAACACTCATATTTTTGTCAAATTTGTAACATTAAGTTTGTTGCTAATTTGCTTGTGAATAATTTCAATATTAGGGAAAGAGAACATAATTATTTTGGCTGCCTGCATTGAAACTTTTGACCACTTGATGCAGGTTCTGCTGAAATATTGCAACACAGAAATGAAAATTCTAAATTGGAAAATATCTATTGTTGTCAATGTTAAAATAAGTAGTGGTGGAATGATTGCCAATGAGAAAACAATCCACCAAACTGAAACACCAAATAGATGTGGATGTTTAGTTCTCAACTGACCCTCATTGTCAAAAAAATATATAACCTGAATCAAAAAGTTTTGGAGATAAATGAATAATGTATAACCTTTATTTAGGTCAATAAGTTATTAAACGAGTTAACTTTCAAGGCCCATGCTCCCATAAAAAGTTCATGTATATATCTACATCAAAAACCACATTAATCAAAGCTTTTGTCATTGTGATTGATGTTTGATTACCAGCATCCAGTGGCAACTATGTGATGTTTTTTCAGGATCTGACAGAACAAATCAATTTGATATGAAGGTCCTGCATGGAAGGTTGACCTTATCTTGGCAAGAAATTTGGACTGCCATTGGAAAAAATTATGACCTTTCAACAATGAGCATAACATATCATGTACACAGCTACTTTTTCTGTACTAAAAATATGTAGTACTGGAAATTTACTTTTAATATTTAGTACTATTTACTTTAAAATTATTGTAATATTTAAAAGGTACTTGTACTTTACAGTACTTGATTTGTACTAAATATTTTGGTACAGAAATGATACCAACAGTGATAGCAATATTCCATGAAAATCCTAACTTTTAAGAGATTTAAAATAGAAAAACATTCAAAATGCTAAGAAAATGTAACAGTAGCAACCAAAAATCTGTAGTGACTAAATTTCAAGTACAAATCAAGTACTGTAAAATACAGGTACCTAAATATTACAATAATTTTAGAGTAAATAAATAGTACTGAATATTAAAAGTAGATTTCCAGAACTACAGATTTTTAGTACAGAAATAGTACCTATAGCTGCAAAAGTAGCTGTGTAGGAAGGAATACATGTAAGAGACCCAAGCATGAAAATTTATGAAAAAAATCCAAAGAATTAAACAAATGGCCTAATATATTACATTCAACAAAGATTTTCACTACCTTGAATGTTAACATGTATGTATGCCGGTATAAGGAAATAATTCGTAAATATAACTCAACATGCAGACATCTTAAACGTTCAGGTATTTCACATCCAATTTTTTATGGAAATATTCTGTATAAAGCACAAAAATGTCAGTATTCTTCTCAGAAACTAACAAAACCTTTAAATAGACTTATTAAAAAGGGATATAGTTAAGAAACTGTTGTCAGGTCATTAAAGATTGCATATTTTGGCTTTAATATTGTTTCACTTATTCTTATAGGGTCTTTGCATCGGAACTAAACACATTTATTTCTAAAAAACAGTTGTTGGCATGACACAGGTTATGTTCTTCTCATATATTTTATGATAGTATGATACTAAACCCCTAAAGGGAGGCATTGTGCCTGATATTCATATGATGAAGACATAATCTTTCAATCAGTTTAATTGAGGTCTGGAGCTGGCATGTCAGTTAACTGCTAGTAGTCTGTTGTTATTTATGTATTATTGTCATTTTATTTATTTTCTTTTGTTACATCTTTTGACATGGGACTCAGACTTCTCTTGAACTGTATTTTAATGTGCGTATTGTTATGCTTTTACTTTTCTACATTGGCTAGAGGTATAGGGGGAGGGTTGAGATCTCTTAAACATGTTTAACCCCGCCGCAATTTTGCGCCTGTCCCAAGTCAGAAGCCTCTGGCCTTTGTTAGTCTTGTATGATTTTAAATTTTAGTTTCTTGTGTGTAATTCGGAGTTAAGTATGACGTCCATTATCACTGTACTATTATGCATATTTTTAGGGACCAGCTGAAGGATGCCTACGGGTGCATGAATTCTCGCTACATTGAAGACCCATTGGTTGCTTTCGGCTGTTGTCTGCTCTATGGTCGGGTGGTTGTCGCTTTGACATATTAACCATTTCCTTTCTCAATTTTATGTATGTATGAATATAATTGTACCCATTGATGACAGAACAAAGAATAATGTATGTTATACTAGAAATCAGAGTGATGATATTGTAAAGAGTAAGGACACATGACTGATTTGTATCAATATTCAAGGCACCAGTCTCATGTTGAACAGATACATTATTCCCACTTATGAATTCAAATAAACAATAGCTATTTTTATTTCTTAGGTCACTGTGCTACATGCAAAGAGTGGAAAGTCTTTGATAAAATTACAAGATGTGAGTATAGTGTTTTTTGTATACTTAGTAGTATAAATTACAAGTAAATGTGTCATAAATTCAATGACTATCATTCTGTATTAATCATCCCAGACGACATCGGTACCAGTAACAGGTTTTAAAAAAAAAACCCAGATAAACACCTGTTATAATTATATACATGTATATATAATAAAGTGTATATTATATGATTATTTTTTAAAAGTATCAAACACTTTATGAAGTTTCATAAACCAATATAAACCTTTCAGCAAAGCTAGCATGGCTAATACAGTAACTTGTTTTAAAAAAAATCATGTTTTGAACATATTACGTTTTTTATAAAGAAGAATTCATGATAATTTATCTACAATTCATGCAAATAAAGTAAAATAATCATGTTACTATGTATGCTTAACGCATCTGGGTGGGGGATTTTCATGCTGCATTAAAGACCCATTGGTGGCCTTTGCTGTTATCTGCTCTTTGGTCAGTTCTTATCTCTTTGACACAATCCCCATTTCCATTCTCAATTTTATGCTTCTTTTTCAGTTAAATGCAAAATCCACAATAGCAGACGTCAAAAAGCTGTACCAGGCTAAAAGTAAGTTCTTCTAGCTTTTTATACTGGTTCTGACAAAAATCAAACTTTATCAATACATTTAAACATATCTATGTAGCAATTTACTGGAGATTTTTTTTAAAGTTTTAAAGCAGCATATTACATGGTAAAGTTTAATAACTAATCCAAGAGTATACACTGATATCAAATACATATAAAACTTTTAAATTTTAATTATTTCATTTTATTTTTGCAGATTCAAAGTTTTATCCAACTAGACAAGCATTTAAGTCTGATCCAAGTAAGTAAAAAGTACAAAAAATATTTATATTACTAAGTAGTGTTGACATGTAAAAAAAAATCAAACCAAACTACAAAAAAACAGTGTCAGACCAATATTAATTTGTGGTACAATAAGCACCATACAAATCGAAAGTATAGAAAATAATCCATTCTGTAGAAACTTACAGTTGTAACAGTTGTGTGTGTGTAAAAAAGTGGAAAATTAAAAACATTTTGATCATGGCAATAATTTTTACAAAAGTAATTCATTTTATAATTCTTTTTTGACAAAAGTTGTTGCTTTGAGGAAAACCTTTTAGTAAATTTGTTATTCATGGACATGTTGTCACTGTTAATTATTTCTTGCAGAAGGAAAGGTGTTGAAGGATGAAGATATATTGGGAGAACTTGGACTAGCTAGTAAACCAACATTGTATTTCAAAGACCTTGGACCTCAGATAGGATGGTCTACAGTAAGTTCGATTCATTAAAAAAACATTATCTTAGTTCAGAACAAAATATTAATTGATTTACATTGATTTAGTCAGAACATGTAAATGTTGTAACTGAATAAAAAAAACACGATAAAATTGACTATAAGAGGTATGGTATAATTAAATTCTCATTGAAACAAGATTTACAGAATTTTGCTGAACACATGCATTATCAAACAGTTATAATAATCATAGAATAGGAATTTCTTAAGAGACTACAGTTTTTACTTTCATTTGGGCAACGACATTTTAGTATTTTTCTCATCTAATAAAGATCTATATTTAGTATGTTTAATTAAACTCCACTCTGGATGAAACTTTAAAGTATTATATGTTTTATCTATATTTTTTACTATGATCATATCTATATTGTAGGTATTTATGTGTGAATATGCTGGACCTTTAGTAGTATACCTGATATTTTATACCAGACCAGCAATTATCTATGGAGTAGCAGCAGCAGCAGAACCTAGAGCCAATGTAGTACAGTTAGTAGTTACAAACTATAGAAAAAAAAAGATTGAATTTTTTTCTTTTTCAAAATTTTTAGTGGGCCTCCGTGACCAAGTGGTCTAAGTAGTTCTACTTCCTATTGAAGGTTGGTGGTTTTCTCCTGACACTCCCTCTTCCTCCACCAATAAAAACTGTCCTCTCGAAATAGCCCAAAAGTGGTGCTTTGAAGTGGTGCTTTATAGTGGTGTTAAAACACCAACAATCTATCAGTCAATCAATAATAAAATTTACTACAGTAAATGATGGCTCTTGGATCAGATAATTAAAACAAAAAGTTTAAGAAAATGGAATATTTATGCTAAACATATGTTACATTATGATGGCTTTTCGAGATACTGATAGATTTTATTTGAAAAGTACCCCCAAGTTGGTAATTTGATGTAAAAAATAATATATTTTATGAGATATAAATATTAAAAATACTGTGGGTGTAAATAAGTTGGTTATTTGTCTTCATGTAAACCACTGACATTGAGTTAAAAGATTGGATCATTTAAAAAAAAAGTATTTTCTTATTTGAAGGACCTGCTATTAAGGGAGATAATTCAAAAATATTTCATCAACAAAACAGACAATTCTTGGAGACTCATATTCTTTGTTTTGTGTTCTCAAAATTAATTTAACCTTTTCTGTTATTGTCAGGTTTGTGTTCTACAATTCATCTGTCACACAATGATTCTTATCCTGAAATATTTCTTAAAAAGTAGATCTATTTTTTAAATTTCCTGAATAATTTGAATGGTTTATCTTTAAAAAAATATGTCTTGATTTAAATTTATATTTGAACATTATATATTTCAGCATTGCAGCAGCATGTTATTCCTTCCATTATATCAAAAGATTACTAGAGACAGTATTTGTACATAGATTCTCCAATGCCACAATGCCTATTATGAATTTATTTAAGGTGGGTTACAGTACTATATTATAAATTATTGCATCAAACTACAATTACACTGAAATGGACCTTGCTGAATATTTCACAATTTATCTGTGCTGGAGAGTATTATTTGTAAATAATTTAATTTTGCATGTAACACGTCTTCTGATTGGCTGACGTTATTTTGTTATGAGCCCATAGACATAATTTAGTCACGTGACTGTGACGTCATCAACGTTTTTTCATGGTTTTGTACGATTTAAAATGGAATTTATAATTAAATAACTTAAATTATAAGAAATGACTAATATTTTTTCTGTCTATTCGAAATAACATAAAAAATGTGGTGCACACTGTTAAATAACCTGCTACGCGCGTTATTCAGTGTGCACCAAATTTTTTATGTTCTTTCGAATAGACAGAAAAATATATTACAGTCATTCCTTAAATAGATAATTTTATTACACAGCTTTAGATCTTTCTGTATTCCTTTTTCATTTTAAGCCATTCATGCTGGAATGTCAAATATATCATGCAACAAATAGGTACATTTTCCTATGATTGAAGATTATTTTTGGTCCCATCCTTTCATGTCTAAGGGTCAAAGACTAATTTTGTAGTTTTCATATGTGTGCAGTGTACTACAGTAACTATACATATATATTTACACATTTATTTACCTTACAGAACTGCAGTTATTACTGGGGATTTTCAGCTTTTATCAGCTATTTTATCAATCATCCGCTGTATACTACTCCAGGTAAGAATAAAATTGAGAATGGAAATGGGGAATGTGTCAAAGAGACAACAACCCGACCATAGAAAAAACATCACCAGAAGGTCACAAACAGGTCTTCAATGTTCAGTGTAGCAACAAATTCCAGAACCGCGAGGCGTCCTTCAGCTGGCCTCTAAACAAATATACACTAGTTCAGTGATAATGAACGCCATACTAAACTCAAAATTGTACACAAGAAACTAAAATTAAAATAATACAAGATTAACAAAGGCCAGAGGCTTCTGACTTGGGACAGGTGCAAAACTGTGGCGGGGTTAAACATGTTTATGAGATCTCAACCCTCTCCCTATACCTCTAGCCAATGTAGAAAAGTAAATACACATATAGAAATATCCACATTTTAATGTTGTCATTACGCTTAAATGTGACTAATTGAAAGTAAAACTTAAATATATTTTTGCTTGTGAATTGATAGGATTGCTTATTTAAGCTTGTGCTTCTTTTTACAAGATTTTTCAAAACCCTATAAAAGTAGAGGTTACATTAAATTAGAAAAAACCCTGAAAGAAACACGAAATTTGAAGAAAACATCTTTGAAATGTGTGTTGACCATTTGATAACTATGTTTGGTAAACTTGTTTTAATGGGTTGATGTTTCTCTTGTCTATATATTATAATATAAATGATAAAATTTATTGTTTTTATATTTCATCTAAAGCATATGGAGATCTCCAGATATATGGTGGATTAGCTGCATTCTTGGTAAGTCTTTTTGAACTCAAACAAAACAAAAATCTGAAATATTATTTACTGCTTCAATGCTAACAGAATTAATGGTTAATACTTATGTAGAATATATTTAGGATGACATCATATTTGGTAAGCAGGCTAGCTTCACAATAATAATTTGTGAAAATACATTTGGATCTGTCAGTCACCAATTTCATGTTTGCTGATACTTTGAAATTCAATCTGTTGAATGGACTTGATATGGGTCAAACCTATATCCTATGCATTTGTACTACAGACCATTGGTTAAACATGTATCCTATGCATTTGTACTACAGACCAGTGGTTGAACATATATCCTATGTATTTGTACTACAGACCAGTGGTTAAACATATATCCTATGCAATTGTACTACAGACCAGTGGTTAAACATGTATCCTATGCATTTGTACTACAGACCAGTGGTTGAACATATATCCTAAGTATTTGTACTACAGACCAGTGGTTAAACATGTATCCTATGCAATTATACTACAGACCAGTGGTTACACATATATCCTATGTATTTGTACTACAGACCAGTGTATTTGTACTAGAGACCAGTGGTTAAACATATATCATATGCATTTGTACTACAGACCAGTGGTTAATCATATATCATATGCATTTGTACTACAGACCAGTGGTTAAACATATATCCTATGCATTTGTACTACAGACCAGTGGTTAAACATATATCCTATGCAATTGTACTACAGACCAGTGGTTAAACGTGTTGCCTATGCATTTGTAATACAGACCAGTGGTTAAACATATATCCTATGTATTTGTACTACAGACCAGTGGTTAAACATATATCATATGCATTTGTAATACAGACCAGTGGTTAAACATATATCCTATGTATTTGTACTACAGACCAGTGGTTAAACATATATCATATGCATTTGTACTACAGACCAGTGGTTAAACATATATCCTAATCATTTGTACTACAGACCAGTGGTTAAACATGTATCCTATGCATTTTATATCCTATGCATTTGTACTACAGACCAGTGGTTAAACGTATATCCTATGCAATTGTTCTACAGACCAGTGGTTAAACATATATTCTATGCAATTGTTCTACAGACCAGTGGTTGAACATATACTATGCATTTGTACTACAGACCAGTGGTTAAACATATATCCTATGCATTTGTACTTCAGACCAGTGGTTAAACATATATCCTATGTATTTGTACTACAGACCAGTGGTTAAACAAATATCTTATGCATTTGTACTACAGACCAGTGGTTGAACATAGGACAGACCAGTGGTCAAACATATATCCTATGCATTTGTACTACAGACCAGTGGTCAAACATAGGACAGACCAGGGGTCAAACATATATCCTATGCATTTGTACTACAGATCAGTGGTTAAACATATATCTTATGCATTTGTACTACAGACCAGTGGTTAAACATAGGACAGACCAGTGGTCAAACATATATCTTATGCATTTGTACTACAGACCAGTGGTCAAACATATATCCTATGCATTTGTACTACAGACCAGTGGTCAAACATATATCCTATGCATTTTTACTACAGACCAGTGGTCAAACATATATCCTATGCATTTTTACTACAGACCAGTGGTCAAACATATATCCTATGCATTTTTACTACAGACAAGTCGTCAAACATATGTCCTATGCATTTGTACTACAGACCAGAATGACTTCATATTTGGTCAGAAGCTTGATAGTGTTGAGTTGCATCATGGGAGATCTGTTCAGCTCTGTTAGACAACTGAAGATACTGTAAATTTTATGTTTTGTTGGATAATCTTAATATTTCTATCACATTTTCCCAGTGTGATCAGAAAGACTTCAAATTTGGTCAGCATTTTACAATGAGCATGCATAGTATAAATTTCATTTAATAATAACTAATTGGTATGTAAGCCTGTTAGGCAGTTATTCCTTAAATGACATGGTATCCTTAAATTCTGCTTCCATCAATACACATATGAGTGCAGAGGACATATTTAACAAGATGCATTGTTTTTATTTTACAGTTATCTGAAATAGGAAACTTATCTGTCCACTTATGCTTTAAGAATATGAGACCAGCAGGTATGTAGTATAGATGTAGATAAGATGCAATCAAATATTATTTATTATAGTGAATTACATATAGACCACTCTTATTTACCAAGTACTTTTAAATGAATTAAATTATGATGGGTCTAAATTTCTCATGACTCTCTGACACTAAGCATTCAGTCTGTACATATACTTTTTCCACACCTGTCAAACATCACTTGTGTGGAATATCCACTAAATGTTAATACACCTTTAATTCAATCCTGCAATCAATGATTTTTTTATAGTACACTTTATCAGATAGTTAGACACGATTTTCATGCTAAATGAACTATAACTATGTTAGGATTAAAGTGATTGTCCTAATTTTCATGCCATAAATTCATGTACATAATGCTAAGCTTGAGTCAGTTCAAGTTGTGTTATGAAATAGTGAGTTGCAAATTAGAGAGAATAAAGCATGTACATGTAAACATCAACAGAGAAAACTACAACACCTTTCAAATGGAAAATGTAATTTGGATCAATAAACACTATAATCGGATCTGACAAAAGATTAATACAATACTAGTTATTGCTTAATTAATTTCCTGCTAGCTTCCTTTGAGCGGAACTTTAGTTTCAAGATAACGGGAGTTGACTATATTTATAACTAAAGAAGAGAAAAGAACTGAAATAAAATGCACTTTTAAAACAGTATAATATGTTACAGTAGTTTTTCATGGTAGTGAGAATGTCTAAATAGGAAAGTGTGTTCTTATAATTTAAGTAGAAAGGAATGGAAAGCCTCCGCTATGCTTAATTCACGTGAATAAAACTCAGCATGTGCAAAGAAAAATGTCAGTTGATGCAACTTTTTCCACCTCCACATCGAGGCATCAGTCTTGGTATCCTATTAAAGCTCATTATGCTTTGTTTGAAGGGAAAAGCCTCTTTCATACACAATAATTCTTGAAAGTGCTTTAAATTATGCTCTTTTCATTTAAGGTACCAAAGTCAGGAAGATTCCACAACCAGACTCGAATCCCTTCAATCAGCTATTTAAATGTGTATCTTGTCCTAACTACACCTATGAAGTAATGGCATGGATCAGTTTCAGTGTTATGACTCAGTGTTTACCAGGTAACAAGTATATTTAACATGCTTCTTAAAACTTTTCATAATGTGGTTTTCTTCAAATGCCTTGAATAAACCAGCAAATTCTTAAGATTTATGGTATATTAAAGTAATATTCCATTTGAAAAACATAGTGAAGCTGTTATTTGTAAATTTATACTTTGGTTTCTGCAACAGAGCAGTTGCACTCTATCGACTTCAAGTTTGATCTTGCTAGAAATTTTTTATTTAATATTACTGACCTATATTAAAGGTACAAAAACTGAGACTTAGTTCATTAAGAGTTAAAGGTGGTCTGATTATATCAAAATGCAATTACCCTTTATTAGGCTAGACTGCTTTTGGTTGATTTTGAAGGGAAGAACTAATAAAACTATTAATTTAATACTTGAGTTCCTCTCCAAACTTGAATGCTCTTATCAATGTCTTTAAAAGATGATTCATATGATCATTGAGACTTTCAGTTGTCCTAAAACATCAGGTATTTTAACTACAGTAGCCCATGAAAGTTCTTTCAATTATTATATTTTTAAAAGAAGTTTTCTTCTTTGATAGATATGAACATATTTCACTGGATGTCAGTTATACCTTCTAACCAAATACTTTTATTTTAGCTGCAACTTTTGCTGCTGTAGGATTTTACCAGATGGCTGTATGGGCAATAGGAAAGCATAAAAACTACAAGAAAGAGTTCAAAGATTATCCAAGAGGAAGAAAGAGTATTGTCCCTTTCTTGTTGTAGACAATTTCTATTTTAAATGAGAGAATAAATGAAGCTTTGAAAAATAACGTGAGAGAAAAACATGAATTCTTTAATCTTGTACTTAACCCAGTTGAATGCACAGTGCTTGATGTTATGATGTGTCAACACTTTATTTATTGTCTTGTATCAGTTTTATTTCTAATTTTGATATTAAATGTGATCAAAATGAATATTTTGTGTTTAGAATTTGTATGCACAGCAAAGTTTTGAAGTCAGAGAACCTCTCGACTGTGTAAGGGTAAATAAAGAGATATCAGTAACCAGATGTTGGCATGTAGGGGATTTTACCATTTTGTTTTGCATTTGATAAAAAAAAGGAGATCTAGTATGATTGCCAATGAGATAGATATCCAACAAAGTTCAAATAAAGTAGATGTAAGCAGTTTTAGGCAACTACAACCGTCAACAATGAGAAAACCTCATATTTAATTGTTTGACATGTTCATGTTAATCTCTGATTTCCCTAAAACATGGCCATATTAGGTCACTGAACTGCAAAACATGTCTAGGAACTAAAGGACCCCAAAAAGAACATCTTTCCATTAAAAAAAAATTTCCAAGGTGTTCAACCCCCGAATAGTGCCAAAACATAACACAATACAAAGAAAATCTTTAGTACCAAAAATCCCTATCAAATAAACATGTTTAGGGGAGTCCCACACGTTTAGGAATTGGGACATGTTTGAGAGTATAACATATATTAGAGGAGGGATAAGTTTTCACAAACTTGTTTAATCCTGATGTTTATAAGCTAATGTTTGTATTGTTACTGTCAGTTTATGTTTCTTGATTAATGATCCCTGTGTCCAGGTGTTGGTCTGGGACTTTGGTAGTGTTTTTTTTTCATTGTCAAACCAGTGACTTCTGTTGCAGAAAGCTTTATTTAGGGATAGTGATCCAGCAAAGCCAGCCACATTAACTAGGTATTTAAAAGCTTTATATTTTAGAAGTTGGAAGACCTAGCTGATTGATAACTTGTATATAGATGCCACATGTCACGAAGTTTACTACTGTCAAATGCTCATTGTTCCTGATCTCATTTACATGGCTCAGTGACTTTTGAAAAAAAAAACAGATTTTTTTGTAAAAGGATAACTTTATTTAGCATGTTCGTACCTTTCAAGGCCCTAGAGCCTGTAGGACAGTTTTCATCTGACCTAGACCTCATTTCATGGATCAGTAAACAAGGTAACATTTTCCTGGTCAAGTTTATAACTCAGATACCTTACACAATAGGTCTATTACAAATGTATATAATATTGTGTATACATGGATTGATTGTAAGGTGTACATGTCAAACTGTCAGGTGTCATCTGACCTTGGCCTCATTTTCATGGTTCAGTGGTTAAAGTTAAGTTTTTGTGTTTTGGTCCTTCTAATACTTTGTCCTAGGTCAACTATATTTGGTGTATGGAAATATTTTACTTCATGTCAGTCTGGCAAGTTATAATTGATGACCTATTTTTCATGGTTCACTGATCAGTGTTAAATTTTTGTTTTGTCTGCGATGTTGACTTGTCTATTGAGACCTTGGTTTTGGTTTGTTTTTTGTGACTTTTGTATCTGTTTGTTTATTGAGATTATTGTAGTGGTTTGTTTTGCGTGATTTGAGTGTTGATTTGTAAATTGAGACTTTGGTTTTTGCTTGCTTATGAAGACTTTGGTGTTGATGTTTATTAACATTTTGGTCTTGGTTTGTTGTCATATTTCATTCATTTAGCAAACATTATTTGGAAGGGGTGACAGTATGTTAGCTCTGGGAATTGGTTTTCCATTTCTCCTTGCCTTTTGTTACATAAAATACAAAGTTATCCTCAATGCTCTTCAACTTTGTACTTTTTGGCTTTATAAATATTTTGATATGAGCGTCACTGATGAGTCTTATGTAGACGAAACGCGCGTCTGGCGTTTTTAATTATAATCCTGGTACCTTTGATAACTATATGTACCCTACAACATGCTAATGTAAATGTCCCATATCAAAACTCCTCACTTTAATAGTTATAGATAGAAAAAGAAGAATGTGCTTGAGACAAAAATCTCGTGGATGCACAAATGCTGTAGATACCAGCAGTATTTAACCAGTATTGGTACCTCAACAAACATTATGTAGTAGGCAGATTTTAAACCGATTTCCAGTTTTGTATTCTATTTGCATGTTCGTGTAAGTTGTCATCCTGTAAACAAAGTTCTTACTTGTATGTCTTCTCAGTATCAATTGCTTTGAATTGTTTTACATTTGTTATTTCTGGGCATTTTATACCTGACTATGTCATATGGAATTTGCTTATACAGTGACCTATAGTTGTTAATTTCTGTGTCATTTGGTCTCTTGTGGAGAGTTGTGACTTTGGCAATCATACCACATATACTACTAGTACTACTTCTTATCTTTATATAAATGTAATTTATCATTATTTTCATGTATGTAATAAGTTTGCCCAGCTCTTTAAAAATGTGTTTAACCTTGCCTTAATAACTTTGACCAGGACTTGTTACCAACATCACACTGATTGAAAATAAACCTGATACTTACAACTTCCCCCTTTAAGTCTACTTTTTGTTAGTTTTTTTTAAAATAAATCACACACAAACTGACCAATAAATTGACCTACAGATTGTTTGTTTTAGTGATATAGAAAAAATATCAAAAAAAAAAAAATGCTTTGAAAGCATAAGATAAGCAGTAGTAGGAACAGTTAGTAACTATTGTCTGATGGTCCTTCACCATGTTAATAAGCACTCAAGTGAATACAAAGTTTGTACTTTTATTTGTTTTATTGGATTGTACAAATAAGATATGACATTTACTTATATTATATTTACAAATTTACAAATAAGATATCACACAAAATATTGTAAGAGCTTTAGCACTCAATAAAATCAATAAATATATATAAAAGTCATTAAAATAGTATCACAGTCTGAAATAGTCTATCCTCTGGAAAACAATGGTAGAGCTTAAAAAAACCTTAGAAAAGTAAATTTCTAAAAATAAATGGTTCCAAATAGATATTCCAAAATTGTTTAAATGGACCAAAATAATAAATCTACCATTTAGTAGTGTAGAATAAAAGAGGCAGTAGAAAGAATCGTTAATTTCCATACAATGTTTATGCCACTTCCATAGGTGGTAGTTTAGGATTAGATGAGGGTCTAGAAGGTGGTCTTGATCCTCCTGAATCATATTCTTCTCTAAGTCTCCTTATTTCCATTCTCTGCATTTCAATGATTTTATTTTTCTCTTCAAGCTCCTGCTCAGCCATTACTGATGGTGCTTTAAATGATATGGTCTGGACAGAATTTGGATCTTTCTTTGCCTTCTTACTATGAAGTCCCATAGCTGCTTCTAAGTCATGTATTGTTGTTCTAGCTATCTTTAGTTCTCTTCTCAAGTCATTTATTTCCTTGATTAAGGAGACATTTTCCTAGAAAGATAGAATAAAAACATCATATAATAAGTTTACATAAAAATTTGATAACAATGAAATAATAATACTTTCATAATGACTACTACAGAAAAGGTCTGAAGTGTTCATAGGTTTTACATTTAATGGAATATTTTCTCCTTTTTGTCTCACTTGATGGAGTCAAAAAGCGAGAAATAGGTATGTGGTTTCCAGCATTGGTGGCCGCGACATCAGCAATGTAAAGATTTGTGATTAGGTCTAGTTTATGGTCAACCACAAGTTGTAAGTCAAAGATATTTGGTATGCAGTTGTATAAGTATTGGCACATCTCATTACAATGCAGATTATTTGGCCCGCCCCCTCAGTTATAGTCTATTGACTTTGAAACTTTTACTATGTTTTCATGTATTAGTTTGTGATTAAGTCAGTTTATGGTCATCCACTAGTTGCAAGTCAAAGATATTTGGTATGCAGTTGTATAAGTATTGGCACATCTCATTTCCATGAGATTATTTGGCCCGCCCCCTCAGTTGTGGTCTATTGACTTTGAAACTTTTGCTATGTTTTAATGTATAAGTTTGTGATTAAGTCAGTTTATCAGAAACCACTAGTAGTAAGTTCATGATAATTGGTATGCAATTTTGTCATGAATTTATCTGAGTCCAATGATTGTTAATATGCACATAGACCAAGGTGAGCGACACAGGCTCTTGAGAGCCTCTAGTTCTCTATTTGAATTCTTCGATTAGTTATTTTATTAAAATGCAACCTATAGCTTTTGCTTAGTTTTCATGTATCAGTTTGTGATTAGGTAGGTTTATGGGGAACCACTAGTGGTAGGTCAATGATATTTGGTATGCAGTTGTATTAGCATTGGCACATCTCATTTCCATGGAGATTGTTTAGCTATGTACCTTCAGTAATAGTTCATTGACTTTGAACATTTGCAAAACTTACATGTTAAAGTGTTGCTATTTTATTTTCAACATTAGCATTATTGAAATTTCAAAAAAGCTAGACATATCTATGTCCTAGTTTTCATTATTCTTTATGGCTTATTTTTCATATAAAGTATTTCAATTATAATATAGAAATAATTACCTGCATAATCCTAACATTATCTGCTCGATGGATACCTGAATCCTTTGCTAACTTTTTACGTAGAGATGCTACAGATCTTTCTAGATGTTCTCTCTGTCTACTGTATTCTTTCTGGATGTCAGCGTCAACACTGGCGGATTCAGTCTGAAACAGAGGTATTGTTGGTAAACATAAATAAAATGTGAATCCAATGTAGCACTGAAAAACTTCTGTACATTTGATTGTTCAAAAAGGACAAAATTAAAGTTTTAAAATACTTATTCTTATCAAATGTAATGTGTATCTTAATTATCTTGCATTTTGAGTAAATAAAACATTAAGTATGTGGTTGCATTCAAGATAGGAAATTGTATCAATTACTTGAAATAGATGTTAACCTGCTAAGTTTTAAAGAAAAAACTTAGCACTAACATAGTAACATTGTCTCATTATGCAAATTTAGTAGAAAGCATCATCAACAGACTTGTCTTCAGTCTTTTTTTATTTGTTTTTGTTTGTATTCAATGTGATTATTTTAATATTGTTGATTCCAAGCTTTATAATAATAATAGATTTAAACACTTACAATGTCCTCTTGTACATGTTTGGAGTATAATGCCTTGATGCTCTCCTTCAACATCTTAGGATCTTGTATGTAACCAACACAGTTATGTAAATCTGTCTTGAATCTTTTCACAACTGCTTCAACATCTCGCACCTATTGAAAAAAAGATTATATCAACACATATTTTTAATTATCTCCCCTTAATATCAATATCTATTTATCTGTAGAAAATTCTCTAGACTTCAACTTGTTTTGAAATAACTAACATTTCAAAAGTTTAAATCAAATGTTGTAATAAAGCTCCACTGCACAATGATCTGATCTTTTTTTTATTTCAGTAGATTTTAAAATTTGATAACAAAACATTTTTAATATAAAATTGTTTACACAATGCAATCATACCTTCTGTCTTTCTTGGTGCATTTCCTTGTCTGTAGCTTTCAATTTTTGTGTCAGCTCCTTAATACTGAGTTCTAGTTGTGTGTTCTGTTTGTTGAATCTCTCCAATTCACTCTCCATCTACAAATATTAATATCTAGATTAGGAACATTTATTTGAGTGTATAATAACTTATATATACAATTTTGGCTAAAGCACTATAAAAGTTTTTTTATGTATCTTTATTAAATATTGCTAAACTGATAACATTGAAATATAGCCGTTGACTAGTGATCTAGTATTTTACATGTAATTATTTATTACACACAATTCTATTGCATTTTGATATAAAGAGTTTAATATTATACCTCTTGTATTTGTTCCTTCATTTTCTTAATATCTTCTTCTCTTGGTAAGATCTGCTTTCGTAGTTCCTTTATCTTGTAGTCCAACACAAACTTAAACTTCTCTAATTCTTGGTTCTTCTTTTTCAAATCATATATTCTTCTTTCCTGTAGGAAAAATAAATTTTATTTTATTATTTCTAAAGTTAAAAACAAATCTTCAATGGCTTACTTTGCAAATAAGAACATAATGAGTTACTTACAATTAGTCAATAAAAACAATTTTCATTTATTCTTTTATATTATTTCTAAGACAAAATGAGAACACTATATAAAGCACCACACATTATCCTGTTAAATATACCTTATCTTGAATAGTATCGTCTCTCTCTTGTTTTTCTTTAATTTGATTTTCTATTTCCTTTGTCATATTCTGGATTGTATTTTCATGTTTCTTGTTCTCTTGTTGTATGGTCTTAATCTGTTGTTTTTGTTCTTTAATTTCCTTTTGTACACCTTCATACTGAAATAGAATTTTTAATTGTTGTAAATTGTCTTTGCAATAAATGCACACACTGTGTTTTAAATGACACAATAGTTTGTTTTACACAATATGTTTATCTCTAAATGGTTATGAAAAAGCTGGAAAATTAAATTCCACAGCCATGAGTATCAAATTGACGTAAATGTCAAAATTGTTAAGACTTTTCTTCAGTAAACTGATAACAATAGCATGTTATAAAGATCGTCTGTAAAGAAGATGTATTGTTGCCAATAGAACTTTAAGCTTTCTAAAATATCTTAAACTTGTATTATCTTTTTGAAGTGATTTATGTTAACATCAAAGCATTCTGGTTGTGTAAGCAAAATACTTTTATTAGAACTATATTAATACCTTCTTCTGTGTAATACCAGCTTCTCCCTTCAGTTTGGTGTGTTTATCTTTTTCTTCTCTCAGAGCCATCTCATACTTATTTTTGATGTCTAAGATTTCTCTGTCGGAATCCTCCTCTATCTGTTTCTTTGTTTCCTCATACTCTCTGGCTGCTTGCTGAGCTTCATCATGTGCCTGTAATATTTTGGTATTAAGAAATTATACAAAATACAGTTTTTTGTGCTTTTTATCTATAGACAATGTTCAAACTTTAGTTGAATAAAAAAAACTTCATATATTTATTAAAATGATATCAATTCCATTATGAGCGTACTAAATAAATGTAGTTATGTTAATATATAAATGTAAATAATCAAAATATAAAAGAATTTACACATTAAAATATTACCACCTTTTTTAATTCTAAACTTATTTTCAATGACATACCTGTTCTAACTTAGCAGTCATATCTTGAACTCTGGTTTCAAAGTATTCAGTCAGTTCTTGTAGAGCTCTCTCCTTACTGTCGTCCTTCTCTTGGAGGCGACGGTCATATTCCTCCTGTAATCTGTTCATTTTAGCCTGCATATCTTGGAATTTCTCATACTCTAACATTAGTTTCTGGTTATTGGCAGATTCTGTGAACAAAAATAGTGAGTTATTACCTCATGTATTAAAAAAAAAAAAAAAAACAAGAATCCCCAATTCATTAGTGATATGAGAATTTGTTTGTGAAATATGAAAAAAACATTGATACATAAAATTAAAATAAAAATTCAAAATAATAAATATTCTTGATAAAATCATTAGAAAGTTGACGCTTTTTGTTAAAATTAAGATCTTATAAAATATATTATATGTTACCTAAATCCTGAAGTTCTCTGGAGTGAGCTTCTAGTTTTTCTGTTAGTTCCTCTTCATGTCTAGCTTCTTCTTTATCTTTTTCAGTTTTCAGCACCTGTATATGAAAAGTTGATTAATTATAAAAAAGAAGATGTGGTATGTTTGCCAAGGAGACAACTTTCCACAAGAGACCAATATGACACAGAAATTAACAACTATAGGTCACAGTACAATTTTCAGCATAAAACTATTAATTTTAAAGCATTTTAATTTGCTATATATTGTTCCAATTGAAATTTGTAGGACATTGGAAAAAAATCCTTCCGTCTTCAAAATAAAGCGGAAGTACTGTAGAAAAAAACAAATTGTTGAATTCTTTCTTTATTTTGGCAATTTCAATATTCAAGCCTTATATAATAGTATATGGTAAAACATTTATTTGTGGTGTATAGAAACTATTCCTTGACTTACATAATTGAAGTTATTTAGGCAACATTTTAAAGATAGACCACATAATTTACCTGGTTTTTGGTTTTTAATGCCTCCATTTCTTCAATGAATTTCTCTGTCAATTCCTTTATTTTCTCATTGTAACTCATGTCTTTTAATCTGAGCTGATACTCATTTTCTGTTTGTAATTCTTGTACTCTCTGTTTCAACTCAGCCATTTGGTTGTTCTGTTAAAATAAAGTCATTTGATAAATTTCAATTGTATAGAATCTCATTGATATGCAAGAAAGATATGTATCACAACAATCTATCTGGTATTGTAAATAACTAAAATGTTACCAGTATTTTAATGGATTATCTGTAAAATATGAACTTGAAAAATGAAAGTAAATAGGAAGATTTTTAGACCTGTACAGCACTTGCAGAGGATTAAAGCTATATAATATTCAAGACATAACTGTAAAATATGTTGTTAACATACCTTATCTTCCAAATCACTCTTAGTAATGAGAATTTCTTCTGTCCATCCAATATCTTTATCCCGTTTAGAAACCCCTCTTGCTTCCTGATCCCTTAGCTTCCATAACATTACACAGGCATCTTCAGAAACAGTCACCAAAAACTGGTCATCATAAGTGATCTTCATCTAAATTAGAAAACAAAAGCATTTGAAATATTGTTTAAAAGTAACAATTGTAGGATTAAATTAAGGCTGATTGTGAAAATATTCAATGTGAAAAAGTAAAATCACAAAAATACTGAACTCTGAGCAAAATTCAAAATGGAAATACCGTTAAAAGTATTGAAGATAAAACACAGAAGTTATGGACCACTCATATAAATGTTTCATTTCATTGGGAAGGGAGATAATTCATAAGATAACTTGAAGACAATAAATACAAATATAACTTACCTTAGTAATAGCCATGCCATGACCTGGTTTCTCTTCCCATGTAGGTTTACCATCAACAGGCATAGTCAATGGAAATTTGAATGACCAAACAGATCCCCTTGCTGTACCTCCAAACAACATACGACCAGAATGTGACAGGGCAACTGTTGTTAATGATATATCACCAACTGGTATGTTCCTTACAACCTAAATAAGAGACATTTTTATTATTTTTTTAATATTCTTACATATCTAAACCATTTTTCGTTCAATATATTAAATGATTGATTATTTTAATAAACATTTATGATTAAGTGAATTAGAGTTTACACTTTTTAATTTTCATCATAAAAACAGAGATAAAAGTGTGTGCTAGGAAGTCTCATTTTGATTATGGTACATGAAATCTTTTTAAGACATAAAATGGAATGATGCTTATAAAAATTTTAAATGTTCCAATACAGAACTGCATGTTCATAAGCAAGTAGAATATTGCGGTATATTTTCTTTTGCATTTTGATATAAGTTAAAGGTCAGCATTTTTCTAATTTGAAGATCAAGTATAGAAAAAGTTTAACATTTAGCCTTGAATGATCATCTTACCTCAAAATCAGCAAGTTCTTTAATTCTCTTGTCTGTTCCAACTGTATATATTGTTTTGTTGTCAGCTGTTACAGAAACTCCAGTGTAACTACAGGCCTTCTCCACATTCTCACGAATTCTCTTAGATGTAAAGATGTTCCATTCATAAACAGCTCCCTCCATACCACATGACACTAACTTGGTGTCATCATTACTGAATGTTATAGATCTGACCTTGCCATTGTGACCTCTGAGGGTGGCGACATCTTCAAAGGTTGTAGTGGAGAAGATCTGGATGACATTGTTACTAACAGCAGCGAATAGATGGCCGCCATTACTGAAGGTACACTGTAAAATATCAGAGTATTAGTTATTGACTTATTTGTAATACAGGTTACATCAATAAATTAAATTTCCTCAAAAAAATAATGTTCCCTTAAATTTACCTCCTTGAAGATAATCTTATTAACTGATAACAAGACAAGTTTTAAAAAGTTATTTCTTCTGTTCAAATATGTTATTACATTTATTTACAATTTAATAAGCAAATATTATGACATTCTCTTTATTTTGATGTTCATTCAAATGGCTATACAAAGAAAACATTTCCTTGGATAAATTGTTCTCATATCGAAATAATATGGCTGTATTACTGACCAAAGTTTAAAACTTATTTCTTTTAAATTATATTTACCTCCCTGCAGCCTCTAATGTTGAATTCTTTGAATGTTCTGATGTCATCTATTAACAGGTTCTGTAACCTCAGTTTGTCATTGAAACCAACAAGTATATAAAGACCAGAGGGATGGAGGGCTATACTAAACAACTCTTCAGGAAATTCTTTATAAAGTTCTAAATTACTGAAATTAAAATTTATTAAATATAAAGGCTATCATCAAATATCAAAAATATAAATATAAATACTCATTTTACATTATACTAGAGCTTGAGTTAATAAAAAATATGCTCTTGGGTTGTATGAACTGTTAAGATTGACAGACATGCTATGTATTGAAAAGTGGTTATCTCCCATTTACAAAAATGTATGAAATAAACAAGAATGTGTCCATAGTACATGGATGCCCCACTCGCACTATCATTTTCTATGTTCAGTGGACCGTGAAATTGGGGTCAAAACTTTAATTTGGAATTAAAATTAGAAATATCATATCATGGGGAACATGTGTACTAAGTTTCAAGTTGATTGGACTTCAACTTCACCAAAAACTACCTTGACCAAAAACTTTAACCTGAATTTCACACTATCATTTTCTATGTTCAGTGAACCATGAAACTGGGGTCAAAACTATAATTTGGCATTAAAATTAGAAAGATCATATCATGGGGAACATGTGACCTAAGTTTCAAGTTGATTGGACTTCAACTTCATTAAACACTACCTTGACCAAAAACTTTAACCTGAAGCGAACAGACGCAGAGACAGACGGACGAACGAACGCACAGACCCGAAAACATAATGCCCCTCTACTATTGTAGGTGGGGCATAAAAAGGGATAACTAAACTCTTTCCAACGGACGGCTCAAAACAGTTTGAGGGTTATCAACTTTTCCTCTTTGAAACTTAGATAGATGTAGATAATTGGCTACTATTTTTAATCCTATATCACTTACTTTTGTTATATGAAGTAAATGTATTATGAAGTCTGCATGAGGTTTTTTTTAACAAATATTACTAAATATTTGGTGCATGTAATACTGCTGGTATTATGGAAGTTTAAATACTAAGAGGTAAAATCATTAACCATACCATTTTTCATAATTCCATATTCTAACAGATTTGTCTAAAGAACATGTAGCTATCAGTGGTTTACGGATACAAATATCAACACCTAAAATCTGTCCACTATGGAAGGATTGAGAAAGAGTTTCAAACTGGACAACATCACCTTCACTCTGAAAAAGATAATGCCAATAAAAGTTAATAATCAGACAATTAAACAAATCTTATATTACAAAAAAGAATAGATAAATACAGATGTGCATACCATGAAAATGTGTTCATTAAATAATAAATTAATCCAAACAATCATAAAATATGAGAACAAAACTTTAATTGCTCTTCAGTTACTAAGATCAACATGATGTTTCCACAAGAGAAGTTTTTATGTTAAAGCTGTATCTGATGGTTCTCATTTATTATACAACTAAGCAGTCTAATGTATAATGTAAACTCCAAAATTACCTTTCCAAGATCAGCACTAGGTAACTGTATATGATAAATCTGACTTTGGTCTGTACTAGCTACAAGAGTTTCTTCTGATGGACTGATGGCCAAACATGTTATTATTTGCTGCTGAGCTTTAGTAGCATAAGAACTGAAATTATCTTGAGGAATCTGCAAAAAAAAAATCATTTTTTCTGTAAGAATAATTTTAAAAATGTTTCTCATTAAGATAAACACACACACACACACATTTTGCATTACAAATAATTAAATATATAAACATAAAATGAAAAGAAAACAAAAATAAATAATGGTTTTATAGTTCTTTATACTCATTGAAACTATCATATTTTTACATTTATATGAATGATGTTTTCTGAGGATAAATACCTTTATTTGTTTAGACTTTTTAAACAAATCTTTATCGTCTGTCTTTTCATATAGATGTACAGTTCCAGGACCACAGGCACAGGCAAATCCTTTAGAATAGGCAACTATTGCTGTTACTTGTGGAATGGTTACAATGCTTGAATCATCATCTGCCTGCTTCCTAAAACAGGCAATCAATATATAAACAAACTGGCTGCCATTAAAACATATGAATATTCTTTAGTGAGTTGTAGATTTTTATAAACATGTAAATAACTGATAACTGGATGGAGGCTTTCCTAAGTAATTTGTTTATGTATATTAATGGTCTCCAATAATTTATGAATCTTAAATTGTAAAACCATTATATAAATAAAGGTAATTATGTACAAGAAACTAATAAAAAATATTTTTTTCTTCAAGAAAACCTACTTGTCTTGGAGTGATGCTCCAATGTTGAATTCATTTTTTATTTCTCCATTTTCAAACAACAGCAGTTTTCCTGTATCAGTTCCAACAACCACTCTTTCCTCTGACACCCAAGCATGGCATAAGAAATTCTGTGGTTCCATCTTTTGGAAATTGAAAGCTTTGAGGTTACCCTCACTGTAGCGGAAGTTTCTAAATATTCCATTGCCAACTACACACAGTTGTGTATTATCTTGTGGGTTGAAGCTAGCCTGAAAGGGTAACAAAAATATGACTTATTGCAACATACTTTTAAGAGATTTAAGGGATAATTAACAATATATTTTGAACAATATATATTCTTAGGTTCCAACAAAATACAAATGGATTACAGACACAATTAAAGGTCATTCATGGTACAATTGATTTGGTAAAGAATGGGATATTAAAGGGAAATTCCCATTTTTTTCACAAAGTAATTAACAATATCAAATACTGCATTTTAAAACTTAACCTTCTTTATTATAAACCCTGAAAAAACTTATTCTTTGTGGCATATATCAACTTTCCATT
Source organism: Mytilus trossulus (assembly GCF_036588685.1). NCBI lineage: Eukaryota > Metazoa > Mollusca > Bivalvia > Mytilida > Mytilidae > Mytilus > Mytilus trossulus. Next base: position 6,878,671 of record NC_086373.1, on the reverse strand, counting down.
TGTTTTTCGTTCATTTTTAAAAATAAATAAGGCCATTAGTTTTCTCGTTTGAATTGTTTAACATTGTCATTTCGGTGCCTTTTATAGCTGACTATGAAGCTTTGCTCATTGTTGAAGGCTGTACGGTGACCTATACTATACAGTGTTCTCCCCAGATATTTCATATAGCATCCTGGTAAAAAAGGAAATGTTGTATAGTTGTTAATGTCTGTGTCATTTTGGTCTCTTGTGGAGAGTTGTCTCATTTGCAATCATACATTGTACCACATCTTTTTTTATATAAAGTCTTAAACACATTGATTATAAATACCTGATAAACTGGATTATTGGTTTGTGGATTGGTTGTCTTTGTTGAAGCCAAAACTTTAGATTTCTCCCAGGTGTAATACAGTAAGGTGTAATCTGGTTTCCCTGTCAGTGCAATAAGATACTTTGAATCAGGTGAAAATGCAAGACTGACATATTCAGTAGCTTTGATATCTGGTGGTTGCACTAAAGATCTCTTCTTCCTGTTATTGTGCAGGTCATAAATGTTTATTACAAGTTTTTCTCCCTTTTCAGCTATGGCAACATATCTTCTGTTTGGACCTATTGCCAATGCTGTCATTCCTTCACTCTTTTCTGTTGGTAAGATGAATTTTTGTGTCTTCTGGTCGATGTTGTACATGACACAGTTGGCTCCAGATGGATACACAATTGTCTGTTCATCATGGTAACAAACATTTCCAGCTACACCTGGTTTCAAACCAAAGATGTGCTTGGCATCAAAGTTGGCTGCTGCCATCTTGACAGATTTCTCAGAATCCTGAAAATATCAAATAAAAACCAGATGTTCAGCAGGTTAGTCTTTACATTGTTTTTCCTGACAAGAATATAAACAGAACATTTAGAAAAAAACTGTAACTATATTGCAGTACTTACAAAAAGTAAACACCTTATTTTAAGCCTAGAATTTTAATATTGGTATTGTCCAATGATAATTAATAAAGCTGTGATGATTAAAAGTTGAATAATTTTCTCTGCCCAAAATCTTTGTTTGAACCTGTCCTGTTTTTCCTACTACAACTGGAAAACTTTATATGTGACAACAATATGATTTAGAAGTATAAAACCTGTACAAAGTTCATGACATGAGTGTTGTTATTTTCGTATTATAAATTTTACAGACAGTACATGTACATCGACTAAGCATGCACACGAAATCTTATAAAACACAGTTTGCTATGGTCTTCAAAATTTGTATATTTCTAAAAAGAAATGGTGTTGTAGGTGGATAAAAGATTGTTCAAAAGACAAATTAAGGAAGTACATGTACAAAACACTACATTTATATAAAGTTTATTCTAACTTTATACGGTTTCAGAGGAGTTGTGGCTCTATTAAATTGTTCTCTTCCTTTAGAAGTATAGATATTCATCTAATAATTCGACCAGTATTTAATAAAAAAAAATTGGGTGCAAAGGGATCAAGAAGGGGGATGTGTCTGTACAATTTGTGTTAGGAGCAGACAAACACAATACTAATTGTGTGAGTTTGTGGTCTAGTGGTTACAATGTAAGACCGATGGCTACAGTGCTGAAGATCCCGAGTTCGATTCTCACTCCTGGTGCTAAAAATATCAGTACATCAAAAGGGTAATTTTCACCCTCTCACACACATCTCTGGTACCCAGACCAGAGTTTAAACTAGAATGGGTACTTTGGGGGCCTCGGTTGGCCAAAGTTGTCCTCTTTGAGAGGTACTTTGACTTGGAGATCAATCTTCTGATATCTCTCTGGTTTGTCTGTTTCCACCGAGTGGCCTGGTGGTTCTCTCCTAGAACTTCATCTTCCTCCACCATAATAACAGACTTCCCCGGTGTCCTACACGCTCCCTTGGGTGGTGTTGGGATAATATTGTAAAGGACACATCTCCATTAATACTTAGGGAGTGTACATGGATCCGCTGTACCTTGCAGTCAATCAAGGGGTGTGTCTAAATTGGTGGAAACTCGAGTACACATACAATAGAAGCTATTGAAACTAGACAATTCAAAAAATGTCCAGGCAGGTTCAAGTAAACAGCGTTTTTTTAATTTGAAATTTGTATCAGTATTGGTTTTAAAGAATCTTACAGATTAACTTGCACAGTTTGATAGTGCTAAAACAATTTACAGTCGTGTAAGACTCCTGGAAATTATTGGAAGATGAGATGTCAGATGAAACATATCACACTTTCAGAAACAGAATTTTGTTTGTACAGACTGCAGTTTTGTGACAACTATATGTACCTGAATGATTGTTTTAACAATGCAATATTCATTACAGCTCTAATATATTTTTAACAAAATATTGGAGTAAAATGTAAACATAAGTTACCTTTCTTGAGCTTTCTTGTATCTTTTCAATGAACGATGTATATACTGGTTGCTGTGGGAAACGGAAATACAGATTACTTCCGGTTTCATCTAGTTCAATTTAGCGCTTGTAATTTCTTTGAAATTGGTTTATATAAAGCGCAGCCCTGATACAGATACCAAGATGGCGATTTTTGTCAACAACTTTCGACTTCCCAAAGGTTTTAAACAGTTGTAGGTCACCCCTGCCAAAGTAGAAGAAGATGCTACGTAGTTATGGAAGGAAAATGAAATTAACCAGATTGCTGAAGCCATTTAAAAAGGTCAATTTGACTAATCTGTTTTCAATGCGAATAAATGAGGGCGTAAATACACGTAGTTTAACGACTTACTATGATACGAAGGATATATCTTTAGAGAAAGAAATTCGTACCAATATGTTGGTACAAGAAGATTTCCTCAGTGAAGATGAAGAAATGTCACTTTTTAATGAAGTTGACCCATATATGAGGAGGCTTAGATATGAATATGACCACTGGGACAATGTAAGTATTACGGTAGTCCAAATAATTATGACGTCTTGAAAGGCTATTAAAATTTTTTTCTTTGATGCCTTTATACTTCAACATGTACATGAAGATCTACAAAATAATAAAATATGAAGCACTATAATGTTAAATAATATTTTCTACTAACACGAAGAAAAAAGACATGTCCACACAGGCACTTGTCTCAGAAAAAAATTCCTATATACCTTATTATAACACAAGGTACTTAACTTGCATTTTAGAAAAATGTTAGGTGGTGACGAAGTTCCGTTATATGCTGCTTTATAGGCTATCAACCCCACTAAAGCTTGTTATATCGTAAATCTAGATTGATTTATCAATACAATGGTGTATAACATGCCTACATTTGCTGTCGGGATCATCCGTAGCAATCCTACCAAAGTATGTCAATCGTAATAATTTTGCAATCCGCTGAAGAATTGGCAATAAACGGCCGCAGTAAATGATTTATTATAAAAATCGTTTTAAAAAAACAGTTAGTAAAATGGTAAAATTGTATGATATACCGTGAAATAAATCTAAGTAAAATTGTATGATATACCGTGAAATAAATCTAACAAGTGTTGTTTGTGGTATATCTAATAAGTTACAAATTTTCCCATGACGTCAATGTCTTTCAGACTCACTCTTGACTTTACGTATGAAATGAAACAAGATCAGATAACTCAGAGAATCATTTAGACTTTCCCATAGAATTGAACAATCGGAAACCGAGATATACAAGGAGCATGACGCGTTTATTGCCAATTCTTCAGCGGTTTGCAAAATTATAACGATTGACATACTTTGGTAGGATTGCTACGGATGATTCCGACAATAAATGTAGGCATGTTATACATCATTGTAAAGATAAATCAATTTAGATTTACGATAAAACAAGCTTTAGTGGGATTTACATCCTATAAAGCGGCATATAACGGAACTTCGTCATCACCCCACATTTTTCTAAAATGCATGTTAAGTACCTTGTGTTATAATAAGGTATATAGGAATTTTTTTCTGAGACAAGTGCCTGTGCATGTCCATCGCAATATTCAGTAAAAAATATCCTTTTCAAATATTCTTATGGATCTACAAAATACAATGTAATAAAATATAGTGTTCAAAAATATTGGATATAATTTGGTAGAAGTATGAGTTGGTAAAAATAGGGTACGAGTTGGTGAGTTTGAGTGGCAACTCATGAGGAACTGTTCCCCAAATGAGTAACAATCCCTCATTTGAGTAATCAATTTGTAGTGCTAAAAACATTTTTTTCTTAATTGAGTCTTATTTCTAAAAATGGCAGCTGCACATATTCATGAAAAATGCAGCAACTTTTCCAAAAGATGATTATCCTTATCTTGATTTACTGAGAAGATACAAGCCTATGAATATCAGATAATCTGACTATTTTCTAGGCTTCTAACTTTTTTAAAACCCCATAGTAAAAAATATTGTTCTTTGGGAGAAGTTGTTCCATTTCCTATAAATTAGTGCCATTTTAATTTAAAAGACCCATTTTTTTAAAATTTAGTTTTTAGCACTATGAAATGATTACTCAAATGAGGGATTGTTACTCATTTGGGGAATAGTTCCCCATTTGGCGGGTTATCCCCAACCTGCTCAAGGGATGTACATTTACACTTAGCTGATTGCTTAATTTACATTGTCTCGTATGGTTGAACAAGGTTACATCCATTGAACGATCCTGACCCTTTTTTTTGTCAAATTGAAAGGTTAAATATTGTTTGTGAACTTTTTTTTTGCTTGCATTGACTGTACCTTAAATGGAATGCACATACAAATGTATCCAAATTAATTTATTTAAAGCAGTATGTATATCATGAATATTCCAGATATCAAACGAATTCCCTGACAACATGTTTTCTTTTGTTGACAACCATATCACATATGCACTATTGTAAATCTTTTGAAAATAATTATTTAATAATTTTAATTTCAGCATGTTTATAAAGAAAGATAATATCCAATGATCATAATAATTCTTTGTCAATGTTTGATTTTTTAGCTCACCTGACTTGAAGGACCACGTGAGCTTTTCTCATCTCTTGGGAACATGCTAGTCCATTGTCATTAAGTTTTACAAAAATCTTATCCTCTGGAACTACGGGGCTAAATTTAACCAAACATGGTCACAAATCCTAGTTTAGTATCTAGTTTAAATAATGTGTCTGTTGACCCGCCAACCAACCAAGATTGTCGCCAGGGCTAAAAATAGAACATAGGGGTAAAATGTAGATTTTGGCTTATATCTCTGAAACCAAAGCATTAAGAGCAAATCTTACATGTTGTAATATTGTTTAAAGGCGAAGATCTATCTGCCCTGAAACTTTCAGATGAATCGGACAACCCTTTGTTAGGTTGTTGCTCCTGAATTGGTAATTTTTCAAAAATCTTCTGCTCTGAAACTATTTAACCCAAATTGTCCACAATCATTGAACTTGGAATTATTTTTGATTATGGAATTTGCTTGATTTCTTGATTTCTTGTTATTGAAATTTTTAATAAATTCCATGTTTATTCTGTACTGAAATGTTCTGTGCTGTGCACAACACTTTCTATTACAAAAAAAATAGTATATTTTCAATAGAATGTACTGTGCCGCACAACACTATCTAACCAAAATACATTGCACATTGTTGCATGGAAAGTGTTATTTACCACTCAAAAGATTATAATACCAAATAAACATGGAATTTATTAAAAATTTTAAACACAAGAAATTAGGCAAATTCCATAATTAAAAATAATTCCAAGTTCAAATAATAGCCTAATTTAGCAGATTAGGGTATCTAGTTTAAAAAATGTGTCTGATGAACCTCCCCGTGAAGAAAAAATGGCGGACATGGCTAAAAATAGTACATAGGGTAAAGTGCGGTTTTTGGCTCATATCTCTGAAACCAAAGCATTTAGAGCAAATCCGACACGGTTATTTTTTTTTTTTAGGTCAAGATTTATTTTGTAGGTCAAGATGACAAGATCTATCTGCTCTAAAATTTTCAGACCATTCAGGCAACCTGTTTGGGTTGCTGCCCCTGAAATGGTAATTTAAAGAAAATTGTGCAGCTTTTGGTTATTATTTTGAATATAGATAGAGATAAACTGTATGCAGAATTAATTAATCTACAGCAAAGTAAGATCTACAAATAAGCCAAAATGACCAAAGTTGTCAATTGACCGCTTAAAGAGTTATTGCTCTTTATAGTAAATTTTAAACAATTTTCATAAATTTTGTAAATCTTTACAAAATATTTTCCACTGTATAAACGACTAGGCCAAGTTCGTTATAGATACAGATAATGGTAAGCAGCAAGAATGTTCATTAAAGTAAGATCTACAAACACTTCACCATCACCAAAAACACAAGTTTGTCATGAATCCATCTGTGTCCTTTGCTTAATATGTAGATAGTCTTTAGAGCCTCTTTAGAGTTTGGTTCTTGACTGTTATAAATGACATGAAGTTTTTTTTTTTATAAATGTAGGCAATCCATGGATTTAGAGAAACAGAAAGAAGAACATGGAATGAAGAAAACCAGAAAATTTTGAATAGAGTTAAAGAAATTGCTTTCCCACCAGAAGTTCCAAAGTTAGCTTATGTACATATTTTAGACCTAGAAAAGAAAGGATATATCAAACCACATATTGATGCAGTAAGGGTGAGTTGTTCCAAAGTTAATAAACATGTATGTACATTGTAATCTTGTCTATGAAAAAAAGTGATATATCAAACCACATATTTAGGCAGTAGGGATATGTTTATGTTGGACAGTTGTTTCATTTAAAATCCCAATATACATGAAGTCGTATGTGTTGATGCTTTCACTGAACTTCAACATATTTTAAAACTTTTAAAAATCCCCAAAAAATGGTTTTGTCAAAAAACAATTTATTCAAAGTACATACATGTACATTAGTGTGCATTTCATTGTTTGATTTATATTTTCAACTAAAATGAAGTTTTTAAATTGTGCAATAATCTTCGATTTCTTGTAACTTTCTGATTTTTAAACTTGGTGCCAAGTTGGTGGTTGTAGGCAAAAGAAAATGTAGAGGGTAGGAAACAGTTTATGTATTTTAAAAATATTTTAGATTTTATATTTAAATATTTTTCAAAGTACAAGTATAAGCAGATGAGATTTAATAGAATTAAATACAGATACATGTAAGCTCAAGTTGAATGTGAGATCTGAGCAACTGTATGACATAGAATGATATATATCAAAAGTATTGAAAAAAATGATAGATCTGTTTATTTTATTCAACCTAAAAGCACTATAAAAAATATAATTTATGACAGGATTTTTCATTATAAATGTCTGGGAGTAAATTTTATTAGTTAAACTGCATTTAGTTCACATCCTGTTAAATGATTTTTTTCAAAACTTGGACATTTCAAAAGTACATTCTGACTGTCTTATTATTAGTATCAAATGATCGAATTAGAAATAAGAAGATGCAGTATGATAATGAGTGCTAATGAGACAACTCTCCAGTCTCCATCCATGTCACATGTGTAAAAAGTAAACAGTTATAGGTCAAAGTACGAACTTCAACAGGAAGCCTTGGCTCACATCAAACAGTAAGCAATAAAGGATGGCAAAATAATTAATAAATAAAGTGAACATGCTTCATTTATCCTTATAAATTGTAAGACAGTAATTTTAATTTCAAATTAACCATGCGGCTTTGGACTAATTTACCAAGTCAGTGTAACATCTAGGGGATGTCAATATTAAATATATATTGAAGTTACCATAGATGCAAAAAACCTAACAAGAAATGGTATCTTATAGTATGCATGATTTTCATACCAATCTGATGTACTGAATTATATCTGTGTCAAAGTATGTTGTAAATATGGAGTGAACACATTGTAAGAATGTCACTTACAAAAATGTATTTCATACACATTTTGTACATTGTAAAAAGGAGACTTTGTGACTTAACACTTGCATTGTATACCTTGGTTTTCTAGAAAAGATTACAACTTATAACCGGTAGAACTTTTTCTTCCTTTATTCTTGTATTTTCGATCCGACAAGTTTAGGGAAATGACTTAACTATATATATTTAATATAATGCTGAACTTAATTTTGCTTACAGTTTTGTGGTAATACCATTGCTGGATTAAGTTTATTGTCTTCATCTGTGATGAGATTGGTGCATGATAAAGATAAAAATAAATATGCAGATATATTACTGAAAAGAAGGTCACTATACATAATGAAGTGAGTATGAAATTAAGAGATAGCTCATGATATTGATAGCAATGAATTTACTATAGATTTTTTTAAGTGCGATTCATTTATTGAGTATGAAAATTAGTTTAAGGAAGCTGGCTTGTCATGTTTTGGATTTTTTGTCAAATTTTCGGAATCCTCTGGTTTTATCCATTTGAATGCCTTGAAAAAAATTGCCCAAGTGACCCCCCATTTTTTTTTGTGTAAATCTTTTACATATAAAACGATAAGCCATCTGTAAAAGTTTTATAAAATTTTTATGTCTTTTTAACAGTTTTTGAGAACTTCAACCTGTCAATGATAAAGCTATGAAAAGTCAAGAGCGAATATTTTCATGCCAAAATCTTAATGGCTTATATCTCGAAAACAAGCACGGTGACCTATGTATTTTTTTGCTCTTTGGATTCCTTTATTAATTGCCTATCAATGTAAACTAGTGTTTTGTAAAGTTAATTACTTTGAAAATGAGAAGGGAACTCCCTTAGAGCATTAACAAAGTGCAAAGATTTTGCAAAATTAGCTATTATGATAACAAATAAATCTTTAAACAATCCATAGTTTGAAAACCCAACCAAAAAAAAATTCTGATTATCATATCCAACTTTTTGTTAAAGTCGTATTATGATACTTCAAATTATAAAAAAATGTTGTATTGCATACTTGATTGGCTAAGTTTTACATGTACTATAAAACAAATATACATGGACTTTCTTTATTACAGAGATGCAATAAGATATGAGTACTCCCATGAAGTTCTTCCTGAAGCAGAATCTAAATTTAAAGGACAAATTATACCAAAAGACAGAAGAATATCAATAATATTACGAAATGAACCAAATGAGGAGGACACAAAATAAATCAATATTTTATTTGACCAATGAGATTTGTGATCAGGATTGTACGTGAATGCTTTCTATGTTATTGTTAAAGTATATCTGTACAAGCATTTCTATACTTAATATTCCAAACAAGGGGATAATCTTACACCCTGAATGGTACAGGCTAGTATTAATAGTAAATAGGAGAAAAAAAGTCTCTGCAGGCAAGTCTGAAAATAGCAAGAAATGTATAGGCAGATATTTCTGTGATATGGAGATATTACAACACATAGAAAATGAAAGTAACCAACTTAGAGATTGATTGATTGTTGCTTTATGTCCAGTGTCAAATATTTCATGCATGTTCAGGACGAACCAACTTAGAGATGCTGAGTTTTGAAGATACATACACACAGGCAGCTTTTACTGGCTTCGTTTACAAAATGAAGTTATTACATTGGTAATGTTACTGTATCATCATGAAAAAGTGCATTTTGTGAATTTTTGTACATGTATTGGAAAAAGGGAGCTAAGGATAAAGAGAATATTGACTGAGGTTCAGATAACAATGATATGCTAAAAGATTGGAACTCGCAGAGCATACGTTAAGTGCAGGATAAATAACTGCTTATATTTTGCCAAATTATCTTGTCAATCTCCCCTGTTTGGCATGGGGGACTTCAGTTAATTATTCATATGAGAAAATATATACACTATTTTATTTTTTTTATCATACATTGTCATACAGCATATATGGGGAAAGTGATCAACATATAGTAAATGCATGAGTGATAGTCCCAGACATGTATGTTTGTTCAGATCTAGATACTAGTAATGAATAAACTGCTTACTCTTGGGATATTTTTATCTGCAGTTAACTGATTGAAATGGTTGCTACATTGTACTGTACAATAGTATATCCATGCAAAATTATCATCTATATTTACTTTATCTGTTCAATACTTTTTAAAAAAAAGTCTATTAATCTGTGACAATGCTCTTAGCAAATAGACAGAAATGTAATAGTGACTTATTATATTATTAAATTTGACATTCTGAATATGGTAGGGTGAGTTGTTTGTTTTAATGTTTAACTTACATTTGGAGGTATGAATAAGTGTTTTGTATATAAGTAACCATATAAATGTTTTGACAGAATACGTTTGTGTCAGAAGTAAACATGATCTGATCTTATCTTTACATCATGTTAGGGATATAATCCTTCTTTTTACAATCAATTTATAATGATGTAAGTCCAGTGGCAAATATTACATGCATATTCAGTAAGGTAAAGTGTTAATGTGATATGAGAACACTCTGCTAGATAGACATTCAGAAACAGATTTTTTTTAATATGTTTGATCACAAGGAAACATGTGTCTTCCACACTTTTATAAGAGAGAAGAGTATTAGATTTCCAGTCATTATCATATTGATAATGTAAATTGTTTAATTGCAGATCTTATGATTGTTTGCATACTATTTCCTTCTCTTGTAGATGATTGTTTGGTTACAATTTTGTTTGTTATGATAATTTTTACTTCGTAATAGATTGTAAATGCGACCATGCTATTAAAATGTATCTGATCAGTAAATAGAAATGTGTGTTTTTTCAGTGACATTAAACCAATGAAAAACTTATTATTAACATATGTATCTAGAGGTCAAAATACATTACACAAACAATAATCCAAGAAAATAAATCAAAACAATGTTAAAATCCCATCACATGTGTATCTTCTGTACAAGCCTATCAGGTACATCTCAATGAAATTTTAGAAGGTGGATTTGAGAATGTTCCATAAATCTAGAAAGGGTAATTGTTGAGCATGGTTATAAGAAAACATTTGACTGGGTTGAACAAACTCCAAAATCAGCTTATAATGGTAGTATGGTGATGTATGGAGGGTGGTCAGGCATGGAAAAGTTTGAACTTAATTTGTGTAGTTTTCCTTAATTTTTCAATCCAGATCCCTGGCACTTCACCAAAAAATTGCACATATGTTGAAGTTTTGCACCTGCTATTATTGGATTGTTTGAGGATTTTTTTTCTCATTTTTTACAGACTTTGGAACTTGGTAATTTTTCAGCAAAATTTATTCATAAAATTAATGCAACCAAACCATTTAAGACTTTGATCAAATTTTGTCTCGCCTGATATGAAAGTCACGGAAAGTGGGACAAACAAAAGAATAGCTTTTCTGGTGACAGCAACAGCTCTTGCTTCAATAATTGTTTTAAAAGTACTCTGCTTAAGTTTATTTGAAAGGAACTACATGTGATAGATCATTGGTATTTAATATAAAGTTGCATTCCGTGCAAGGACTATTTTGAGGCTCTGTTCCCTAGGACATTTTCAGTGATTTTGAATTGTTTAGCAGTTTTCAAAGTTAAGTTTTCTGCTTTATAAATAAGTTTGATATAATCTATTTGTGATAGATCCATGATATATGTCTGTTCTTCTGTCCCTATTGTATGTTCATTCATCTGTCACTATCGTCTATCTGTTCATCTGTCTTAGTTGTCTATCTATCTCTCTAAGTTGTCTGTCTGTTCACCTGTCCTGTTGTCTGTTAATTTATATGTCTCTGTATTTTATCTGTTCATCTGTCTTTGTTGTTTTTCTGTTCATCTGTCTCTATTGTCTTTCTGTTCATCTGTCTCTCTTGTTTATCTGTTTATCTGTCTCTATTGTCTGTCTGTTCACCTGTCTCTCTTGTTTATGTGTTCACCTGTCTCTCTTGTTTATGTGTTCATCTGTCTCTTGTTTATGTGTTCATCTGTCTCTCTTGTTTATGTGTTCATCTATCTCTCTTGTTTATGTGTTCACCTGTCTCTCTTGTTTATCTGTTTATCTGTCTCTATTGTCTGTCTGTTCACCTGTCTCTCTTGTTTATGTGTTCACCTGTCTCTCTTGTTTATGTGTTTATCTGTCTCTCTTGTTTAACTGTTTATCTGTCTCTATTGTCTGTCTGTTCATCTATTTATGTTGTCTGTCCATTTATCTGTCTCTGTTATCTATCTGTTCATATGTCTCTGGTGTCTATCTGTTCGTCTGTCTCTGTTGTCTTTCTGTTCATCTGTCTCTGTTGTCTATCTGTTCATCTGTCTCTGTTGTCTTTCTGTTCATCTGTCTCTTTTGTCTATCTGTTCAGCTGTCTCTTTTGTCTTTCTGTTCATCTGTCTCTATTGTCTGTCTGTTCGTCTGTCTCTGTTGTCTTTCTGTTCATATGTCTCTGGTGTCTATCTGTTCATCTGTCTCTGTTGTCTTTCTGTTCATCTGTCTCTTTTGTCTATCTGTTCATCTGTCTCTTTTGTCTTTCTGTTCATCTGTCTCTATTGTCTGTCTGTTCGTCTGTCTCTGTTGTCTTTCTGTTCATATGTCTCTGGTGTCTATCTGTTCATCTGTCTCTGTTGTCTTTCTGTTCATCTGTCCCTTTTGTCTTTCTGTTCATCTCTCTCTTTTGTCTTTCTGTTCATCTGTCGCTTTTGTTTTTCTGTTCATCTGTCTCTCTTGTTTATCTGTTCATCTGTCTCTGTTGTCTTTCTGTTCTTCTGTCTCTGTTGTCTATCTGTTCATCTGTTTCTTTTGTCTTTCTGTTCATCTGTCGCTTTTGTTTTTCTGTTCATCTGTCTCTTTTGTCTTTCTGTTTATCTGTCTCTTTTGTCTTCTGTTCATCTGTCTCTTTTGTCTTCTGTTCATCTGTCTCTGTTGTCTTCGGTTCATCTGTCTCTTTTGTCTTCTGTTCATATGTCTCTATTGTTTTTCTGTTCATCTGTCTCTGGTGTTTGTCTTTTGTTCATCTGTCTCTTTTGTTTTCTGTTCATCTGTCTCTGTTGTTTTTCTGTTCATCTGTCTCTTTTGTCTTTCTGTTCATCTATCTTTATTGTCTTCTGTTCATCTGTCTCTTTTGTCTTCTGTTCATCGTCTCTGTTGTTTTTCTGTTCATCTGTCTCTATTGTTATTCTGTTTATCTGTCTCTTTTGTCTTCGGTTCATTTGTCTTCTGTGCATCTGTCTCTGTTGGTTGTATGTTCATCTGTCTCTGGTGTTTGTCTATTCATCTGTATCTTTGTCTTCTGTTCATCTGTCTCTGTTGTGTATCTGTTAATCTATCTCTATTGTCTTTCTGTTCATCTGTCTGATCATCTGTTTCTGGTGTTTGTCTGTTTATCTGTCTGTCGTATATTTCATTATTCTGTTAATGTTGTCTATCTATTCATCTGTCTCTTTTGACTGTCTGTTCATCTGTCTGTTGTCTATCTGTTCCTCTGTCTACTGTTTATCTGTTCATCTGTATCTGCTGTCTATCTGTTCATCTGTCTCTGTTGTCTGTCTGTTCATCTGTCTGCTGTCTATCTGTTCATCTGTCTATGTTATCTGTCTGTTCATCTGTCTGCTGTCTATCTGATTATCTGTCTCTGTTGTCTATCTGTTCATCTGTCTCTGTTGTATGTCAGTTCATCTGTCTCTTTTGTCTGTCTGTTCATCTGTCTGGTGTCTATCTGTTCATCTGTCTGTTCATCTGTTTCTGTTGTCTTTCTGTTTATCTGTATATCTGTCTCTATTTTCTGTCTGTTCATCTATCTATGTTGTCTATCCATTTATCTGTCTCTGTTGTCTATCTGTTCATAGGTCTCTGGTGTCTATCTGTTCATCTGTTTCTATTGTCTTACTGTTCATCTGTCTCTGTTGTCTATCTGTTCATATGTCTCAGTTGTCTGTTCATCTGTAAATGTTGCTGTCTGTTCATCTTTCTTTTTTGTCTTCTGTTCATCTGTCTCTGTTGTCTGTCCATTCATCTGTCTCTGTTGTATGTCCCTTCATCTGTCAATGTTGTCTATATGTTCATCTCTCTGTTGTCTGTCTGTTCATCTATCTCTATTGTCTATCGGGTTATCTGCTTTTGTTGTCTATCTGTTTGTCTGTCTTTGTTCTCTGTCTGCCTATATATCTCTGTTTTCTGTCCATTCATCTGTCGATGTTGTCTATTTGCTCATTACTTATTGTCTTCTGTTCATCTATCTCGGTTGTTTATCTGTTCAAATGTTCTGTTTTTTATCTGTTAATCTATCTCTATTGTCTTTCTGCTTATCTGTCTCTTTTGTTTTTCTGTTCATCTGTCTGTTGTATGTCCATTATTCTGTTAATGTTGTCTTTCTGTTCATCTGTTTCTTTTGTCTGTCTTTTCAGCTGTCTGTTGTCTATCTGTTCCTCTGTCTACTGTCTATCTGTTTATCTTTCTCTGCTGTGTATCTGTTCATCTGTCTCTGTTGTCTGTCTGTTCATCTGTCTACTGTCTATCTGTTCATCTGTCTCTGCTGTCTATCTGTTCGTCTGTCTCTGTTGTATGTCTGTTCAGCTGTCTCTGTTGTCTATATGTTCATATTTCAATGTTGTCAATGTTGTCTATCTGTTCATCTCTCTCGGTTGTCTTTCTGTTCATGTGTCTCTTTTGTCTATCTGTTCATCTCTCTCTCTCTGTTGTCTGTCCATTCAATTGCCAATGTTGTCTATCTGTTCATCTGTCTCTGTTGGTTGTCTGTTCATCTGTCTCTGCTGTATGTCCATTCATTCGTCGATGTTGTCTGTCTGTTCACCTATCTCGATTGTTTATCTTTTTCTGTTGTATATATGTTCATCTGTCTTTGTTCTGTTTTCTATCTGTTCATCTGCCGATGTTGTCTATTTGTTCATCTGTCTATTGTCTGTTTGTTCATCTATCTCGGTTGTCTATCTGTTTATCTGTTGTATATATGTTCATATGTCGATGTTGTCTATCTGTTCCTCTATCTCTCTATTGTCTGTCTGTTCATCTATCTATGTTGTCTATCTGTTCATCTGTCCCTGTTGGCTATCTGTTCATCTGTCTCTGTTGTATGTCCCTTCATCTGTCAATGTTGTCTATCTGTTCATCTCTCTATTGTGTGTCTGTTTATCTATCTCGGTTGTCTATTTGTTTATCTGTTTCTGTTGTCTATCTGCTCATCTCTCTATTGTGTGTCTGTTTATCTATCTCGGTTGTCTGTCCATTCATCTGCCAATGTTATATATCTGTTCAGTTGTATTTGGTGTCTATCTGTTTATCTGTCAATGTTGTCTGTCTGTTCATCTATCTCTGTTGTCTTTCCGTTCATCAATCTATGTTGTATATCTGCTTATCTGTCTCTGTTGTCTATCTGTTTATCTTTAAATGTTGTCTGTCCATTCATCTGTCAATGTTGTCTATATGTTCATCTCACTATTGTCTTTCTGTTCATCTGTCTCTGTTGTCTATCTGATTGTCTGTGTATTCTGTCTGTCTGTTCATCTATCTATTTTGTCTTTCAATTAATCTGCCTCTGTTGTCTATCTATTGTATGTATGTTCGTCTATCTCTGTTGCCTGTCTGTTCATCTGTCAATGTTGTCTTTGTTAATCTGTCTCTGTTGTCTATCTGTTCATCTGTAAATGTTGTCTGTCCATTTATCTGTCAACGTTTTCTTTATGTTCAACTCACTATTGTCTTTCTGTTCATCTATTTCGGTTGTCTATCTGTTTATCTGTTTCTGTTGTCTATTTGTGTGTCTGTTCATCTATCTCTGTTGTCTATCCATTCATCTGTCTCAATTGTCTATCTGATCATCTGTCTATGTTGTCTTTCTGTTCATCTATCTATGTTTTCTTTTCATTTATCTTTCTCTGTTGTCTATCTGTTCATTTGTCTCTGTTGTCTGTCTGTTCGTCTATCTCTGTTGTCTGTCTGTTCATCTGTAACTGTTGTCTATGTGTTCGTTACTGAGTCTCTGGTGTCTGTCTGCTCATCTGTCCCTGTTTGATTTCTGTTCATGTGTCTCTGGTGGTTGTCTGTTCATGTTTATCAGTTGTCTATTGTTCATATATATGTTGTCCCTGTGTTCATCTGGTTGTTAACTATCTCTCTAGCTTCATCTGTCTCTGTTGTCCGTCTATTCATCTGACAATGTTGTATATCTGTTTATCTGTCTCTGTTGTCTATTTGTTCATCTATCTATAGATATAGTGTCTGTTCATCTGTCTCTGTTATCTGTCTGCTAATCTGTCTCTGTTGTCCGACTGCTCCTCTGTTTCTTTTGTCTGTCTGTTCCTCTATCTTTGTTGCCAGTCTATTCATCTGTCAATGTTGTCTATCTGTTCATTTGTCTCTTGTTTATGTGTTCATCTGTCTCTTTTGTATATCTGTTTATCTGTCTCTGGTGTCTGTCTGTTCATCTATATGAGATATAATCTCCTTGGTCATACTATCTTTTTTCATCAAAATGGGGATTAGAATATTTTTAGGGAAAAAAACTAAATTTGACCATACCTCAGATTGTTGTCATTGGTCTGGTCAATGTTACACAATAGAATGGAATATTTTTAATTTCCGAAATTACTGGGCCCAAAAATGGCATGCATTTAAAAAAATAATTACCATCAAGGATTTGTATAGTTAAATCTTACAATACAAATCATTGCCATAATCAGGGACGTATATAATATAAGTCCTTGCCATAATTGATTATTACAAAAATAAACATCACAGTGTTCATTTATATGTATATGAAGGAAATTAGCATTGGTCAGAATCAGAGCCTACAACAATATATATTGTAAATGTCCGCTAAAAGAATAAAGTTACTTTACTTGCATTCATTCTCAAATCATATACTAGACTTAGTCTTAATATGCAAATCCTTATATCCATTCATAATCAATTATGTGTACTCCGAAATATTTATTATTTTTAAAATTCTGTCTTTGTTATTTTTGTTGTATGTCGGAGTGTTTTTGGTTGGTTTTTTTAATTGTGGCCAGGGTTCGGGAACTGTTACGTTTATTTTAGCATCTCTTTATTGTGACCTTGACATTGCATGAAATCTTCACGGTTTCCGTTTGAGCATTCGCTTGAAGGGCAGTGGTAACAACATCACTGCATCTCTAAACATGGAGAATAAAAACTTAGAAAACGTTCCTGGACGTGACGAAAAACCATGGGAGCTGGAAAAAAGAATGGAAAATCATTTTCGACATGCCAAGAGTCGATATCCTGCAATGAATATCGAGCCTATGGCTTATGAACGTGAACGATTGACAGGCAAAGGGATGACTGCAGAGGACCGGGCACTGAGAAAACAATGGTTGTTAGATCAACGTTTAGCACCACATGAACCCCCAAATTCAGTCGTTGCGTTGGAAACCATGAATCTTCCTGTCAATCCAATTAAACGTGCGTTTAGAATGCCTATGGATGCTACCTTTAGAGCTTTGGCTCCAGTGCTTGTGAGTTGCATTTTAAAGAATCCGGGTCCGTCCGCCCTGATTCTGGTTCTCCCTAATACCTGTTCGCCCTGATTTTATATTTTAGTATAGTGTTGCGTTGTGTGTATATAATTGAATGTGTTGAAGTCAGTCTACAATTTGGCCGAATATTTACGATGTATCATGTTGTTTATAGCTAACTGCTACTAGGACTAGGTTATAAGTTTCTGTACATTCACTATTAAATTGAATTACTATTAGTAAAACAAATACCAAAAACACAGTCACACTGCTGTACATTGATCACTTGTCATCAGTGTTTTTACCCATCCAAGCTGACTATTTTATTTGAGAAAAATGTTATTTTCATTATTAATCCATCAAAGGCAATAGACCACTTTCGAGTTCATCCGTCACCGGCAAAAATTCGTCAATTATACACGCCTTTATGACGTCATTTACCAGATAGAGGGGCTCGTCTGTATCCCTGCACTATTTATGTTTATCAAGCGTCTTAGTGATCGTCTTTGTGCAGCATAAACTAGAAATAATGGTTGCTCTGTAGGTACTTACTGACATTTCCCTAATGACAGCAGTGTTGATTGTCAATTTTGAAAATTCAATTTGCCGAATAATTCGTACAATATAGAATTATAGTTTTCCAACCACTCGCTCAACATTGGAAGGAAGTGACGACGCCCCTAAACGCACAAATGACGATGATAAAGGCGCGTATAATTGACGAGTTTTTTCCGGTTACGGATGAACTCGAAAGTGGTCTATTCATATAACAATCAGTGATATCAAAGATTTTAAATGATACCTTATAATCAGCAATCAAAATTCAATCAACAGTAATTAAAAAGTAATTATAAAATAAAGTGTAACAATGCAGCCAAGAATTTTATTTAAGGGGGCTCGCGGGTCTAAATGATTTTTTTTATTTAATATAGGATTTCTCTATATTTTTCTATAAATGAACTTTATCTTATTCTTAATAGAAAAATGAAATAAAAAAGTGGGGTCACCGTTCATTTACGCTCACAATCTGCCTTTGAAAGAAGCATACATTTTTGTTTATGTCCTTTTTTTCTGTTGAACTAATAGGAGAACAAACGGTAATATCGAAATAAAAAAAGAACTAAATTACAGAAATCGCTCAAATTTTACAATTATTTAGTTTATGTACAGCTTATTTGAAAACAACAATAAAAAATATAGGTCACCGATAAGTTAGAAAAGATATTTTAATTTTAATGCCAAAAAATGGCATTTTTGCACCAAAGGGAGATAATTTGGAGCTTTTTTTAATGATATCTACATTTTAAAAGTCACCTGGGGTCAACACAAATTAATTTTTTGGAACGATTTTTGTACCCAATGATAAAGTAACAACTACTAAAGGTTATGAATAAAATTTGTATTGAAAAATTAATGTTTATTTTTTTTCTGAAAATCTTATACCCGCGAGCCTCCTTAATTAATATAAACAAGGATTTGTATAGTCACTATACAAATCCTTGATATAAATTTGGCAAATATTCTGTATTTAACATTTAATAGATACACATGTACATAAATTTCAATATATATATATATATATATTTCGTTTATTAATGTAACATATACATGCACATATCATAAATGAATATAGGGCGAACAAACCCAGGGCGAACAAACTCAGTGCGAACGAACCTAGGGCCAACATGGAAATGACATATCATCAGGGCGAACAATCCCGATACCCTTTTTAAATCATATGCAATTTAATTTAGTACTAAAAATATGGGTTTTAAAAATACCTGAAATTAGAGGAAATCCAATTTAAAGACAGAAAGTCCCTTGCTACATATATGTATTTCTCGTATTCACATTTGGCAAGTTGGCGAGTAGAGGTTTCATACACTGTTGTTAGCGCTATTTGATAATAGATCATAATAATAAACAAGTAATGAGGTTAATTTAATAATTGTTATTTAAAGCTGACACACATGCATGACATGTAGTACTGTGAAAGTACTTTTATTCGTTGGGTACCAATTTTCGTGGTTTTCGTGGATGACCTTATCCACGAACTTAAGTGTCCAACGAAATAAAACAACCATTGTCCAAATCAAGACATGGAAAGATCCCCATCGGTAGGTTTAACTTCTGATATGATCTAGAGAATATATTAATAACGCCAAATCTGAGAATACTTTAATAACAGTTAAGGAACTACAACCGCATACAGGATTATACTCATTTTATCTTTAATAACATGAACTGTACAACTTTTGATCTTTTAATTCTCATAAAATATATTTTGGATCGATGAAAGTCAGATTTCTGGTATTGATATGCTATTATGATAAAGTGTTCATTTTATATCCTCATTGTTCTCGTGCATATGGAAAATAATAATTTCATGCTGGGCTTGATTTTGATAAGAATGGTTTGACAATTCAAGATACATTTATAGCACTTGTTTATATTACTGTTTTCTTTAGGTGACATGTGTATGGCCTAATTAACACCTTTGATGGTCTTTAATCTGTTGATCACTTTATCATGGGTTAATAAGTGTTATCACTACGATTTACAAGGGTCAATGTTTACGTTGCAATTTCCTTCATTACAGAATATTTGAGACCTTCGTTTCTAAATGCTTTAAATTTTCAATTTTATTTTTAATAGAAAACTAAAATCCACGAATTTAAAAACCCACGAACATGTACATATAGCTCAAACCACGAAAATTGATACCCACGAATTAAAGTGCTTTCACAGTATTATAAACAAGGACATAACATTAACTCTTTTAACTGACCTAGATTGTCTAATTCCTGTAAATATTTATTTGGCAGTATCTGCCTGTACGAATAGTCAAATTGCCCTTCTAGGCTACGCGTAACCACATCCGTTTTTCTAATAAAATGCCATCAGATCGGGTATAAACCGTGAAATATATACGGAAATTATGGATAATATGGGGATATCGTGTAGACTTGAAGGCATATGTACAGCTTATTTGAAAACAACAATAAAAAATATAGGTCACCGATAAGTTAGAAAAGATATTTTAATTTTAATGCCAAAAAATGGCATTTTTGCA
The DNA here is from genome assembly GCF_036588685.1 of Mytilus trossulus. Lineage (NCBI taxonomy): Eukaryota > Metazoa > Mollusca > Bivalvia > Mytilida > Mytilidae > Mytilus > Mytilus trossulus. The sequence goes on along the minus strand of NC_086373.1, from coordinate 6,858,351 downwards.
CCAAAGGGAGATAATTTGGAGCTTTTTTTAATGATATCTACATTTTAAAAGTCACCTGGGGTCAACACAAATTAATTTTTTGGAACGATTTTTGTACCCAATGATAAAGTAACAACTACTAAAGGTTATGAATAAAATTTGTATTGAAAAATTAATGTTTATTTTTTTTCTGAAAATCTTATACCCGCGAGCCTCCTTAATTAATATAAACAAGGATTTGTATAGTCACTATACAAATCCTTGATATATATTTGGCAAATATTCTGTATTTAACATTTAATAGATACACATGTACATAAATTTCAATATATATATATATATATTTCGTTTATTAATGTAACATATACATGCACATATCATAAATGAATATAGGGCGAACAAACCCAGGGCGAACAAACTCAGTGCGAACGAACCTAGGGCCAACATGGAAATGACATGTCATCAGGGCGAACAATCCCGATACCCTTTTTAAATCATATGCAATTTAATTTAGTACTAAAAATATGGGTTTTAAAAATACCTGAAATTAGAGGAAATCCAATTTAAAGACAGAAAGTCCCTTGCTACATATATGTATTTCTCGTATTCACATTTGGCAAGTTGGCGAGTAGAGGTTTCATACACTGTTGTTAGCGCTATTTGATAATAGATCATAATAATAAACAAGTAATGAGGTTAATTTAATAATTGTTATTTAAAGCTGACACACATGCATGACATGTAGTACTGTGAAAGTACTTTTATTCGTTGGGTACCAATTTTCGTGGTTTTCGTGGATGACCTTATCCACGAACTTAAGTGTCCAAGGAAATAAAACAACCATTGTCCAAATCAAGACATGGAAAGATCCCCATCGGTAGGTTTAACTTCTGATATGATCTAGAGAATATATTAATAACGCCAAATCTGAGAATACTTTAATAACAGTTAAGGAACTACAACCGCATACAGGATTATACTCATTTTATCTTTAATAACATGAACTGTACAACTTTTGATCTTTTAATTCTCATAAAATATATTTTGGATCGATGAAAGTCAGATTTCTGGTATTGATATGCTATTATGATAAAGTGTTCATTTTATATCCTCATTGTTCTCGTGCATATGGAAAATAATAATTTCATGCTGGGCTTGATTTTGATAAGAATGGTTTGACAATTCAAGATACATTTATAGCACTTGTTTATATTACTGTTTTCTTTAGGTGACATGTGTATGGCCTAATTAACACCTTTGATGGTCTTTAATCTGTTGATCACTTTATCATGGGTTAATAAGTGTTATCACTACGATTTACAAGGGTCAATGTTTACGTTGCAATTTCCTTCATTACAGAATATTTGAGACCTTCGTTTCTAAATGCTTTAAATTTTCAATTTTATTTTTAATAGAAAACTAAAATCCACGAATTTAAAAACCCACGAACATGTACATATAGCTCAAACCACGAAAATTGATACCCACGAATTAAAGTGCTTTCACAGTATTATAAACAAGGACATAACATTAACTCTTTTAACTGACCTAGATTGTCTAATTCCTGTAAATATTTATTTGGCAGTATCTGCCTGTACGAATAGTCAAATTGCCCTTCTAGGCTACGCGTAACCACATCCGTTTTTCTAATAAAATGCCATCAGATCGGGTATAAACCGTGAAATATATACGGAAATTATGGATAATATGGGGATATCGTGTAGACTTGAAGGCATATGGACAAAACAAGTCAATTTTGGCAAAAATTATAAGATATTAAGACAAGACTAGAAGATATTAAAAAGTTTTAAAGAAAATAGAATTTGTTGTAAAGGTTGAAAAAATGAGAAAGAAATTGAATTACATATATAAATTAAATGTGACAAATACCACATCATTGAACATTGACAAATGATTGAGAGAAAAGAATTTTTTAACTTCATATCTAGTAAAGTGAACTAACTGTACAAAATGTAAACCCCAATACATACATGTATATTCAAAATTTTCAATATGTGTTATCCACATGGTTGCTATCAATCATTAATAAAATATCAGTCTTACATGTACATGTGTCAGAATATTGTGTCTTTACAATTTGCTCGCCTCTCATCTTCTATTATTTTCTTTAAAAATTATTAGTTTATTTCAAATTTTAATGGTACAATTATACATTGGTTTAAGTAAAGATCCAAATAAATTTAACAATAATCTATAGTCAATATAACGGATTTATTTCTGTTATTAATCAATTTCAACATAAGCTGTTTCCATTTGTCAACTGGAGACTTTCTAATTATGTCCCAAATGGACTGCTGCCCACTAAAATCATCATAGGTTGAACATAGTACATTTGAATAACCAATACGGCAATATATTATTGAGGTTTAACTTTACTTGATATCTTAAATCTGTAGCATTCACAACAAAAGATATGAAAAACTTGCAAATTATACTCATTTTACTTTTCTCTTTCTGCTAGCTCTTCACTGATAATAAAAGTTATTTCCCTTCTACGCAATTCATATGGATGGATCTCTATAGATCAATAACAGATTTGACAATAGACTATTATTTGAGAGAAAGGACACTTACATTCAATTATTAACAGATCTTTTTCAAACACATACATACAAGTGACAAACATGTACATGGGTCTGTGACTCTGTGCCTTTGGGTATAGACACAAAAGTAATAAGGTTTGCTTTTAAAAGACATTTTCTTAATGGATGATTTAGATGATGTCTGTAGGTGTTAAAAAAAATAGCAACCTGAAATTATTAACAACAAATATAAAGGATTTATTTAGCAAATTGATATATATTAAAAACATGTAAAAATATCGTTGATCAATTTCCTCCAAAGCTTTTGGACTCAAGAGTGGATTAATTTAAGGTGTCTTTGGACCATTGCTACAGGCTAGGAAAGAAATCCTTCAAGAATATCCTGTTATAAAAAACACAATGCTACAGCTGTGTAATAGTCATATCTATTCAAAACATGTACAAAAACAGTTATATTCTTAAGTTTGAAATGTGATAGGCATAATATTTTATTTATTCTTTGCAGGGTCAGGCTAATGCCACAGGTCTGAGAGGTATTGTCCCAAATGTTCTCAAGGTTTCAGCTGTTATTTTGGGTGTATTCTATTACGCCAAATATTCAGAACATGTAAGTATAAATATAAATTATACTTTTATATACTGTAACAAACTTTCATCTAGTTCACAATGTTGTATGCATGATAATTTAATTGGAGAAGAAAAGATATAGGGTAATTGCATACAAAACAAGGCTCTTATTGTATGATTGTATATAAAATACTAGGAAATAATGTGTATACAAAATAAATCTTGTTATAGGATAGTATGAAATACTAGGTAACAATCAGTATACACAAAAAGTCCTTTCATAAGACAGTATATATGGTATAGAATATTACAGAAGTAAATGTACAATGTAAAAAGTTTATTCCAAAAAAGTAATACCATTGGACAGTATAAAATACTAGCAAGTAATCAGCATATACACAAAGTCACACCATATATAGGACAGTATAAACTATTAGTAAATAATCAGTGTATACACAAAAGTCCTATCATACATGTCATAGTATAGTAAAAATTACTTGGAAGTAATCAGTGTGTAGAAAATTTCATAAGTAATTAGTATATACATAAAAATTCATACCCTAGGACTGTATGAAATAAGAGGAAGTAATCAGTGTATACACAATAAGTCAGGGGGCCCAAGTAGTCTAAGTAGTGACTACTGTAATCACTATCCAGTCAACACTGAGGTTGTGAGTTTGAATCCCACTCATGAGGGTGCACTTGACTCTAATCTAAGTTGACTAGGATTGTCATATTTTCCTATAGAGGGTCAATGTTTTTCTCCTGGCACTCTGGCTATCTCCACCAATAAAAACTGACCACGAAATAGCCTAAATGCAGTGCTTAAAAGTGACGTTAAAACATAAAAAATCACAATCAATCACAAAGAGTCGTAGGATAGTATAAAATATTAGGAGCAATCAGTGTATACACAAAAAGTCCTGTCATAGGATAGTATAAAATATTAGGAAACCCAGAAATGAAAATGGTATCTGCAGATAATGTACAATCATTCTTTTGACAATAGCTTGAAAACCTTGTAAAAAAGGATAAAATATTATTTAGTGTGTTAATACATTGTATTTGTAGAATTGGGAATCTCTTCGTGGATGGCATGTATATAGCAGTAAACCAAGACAGTTATATGTAAGTACAGTTCCCATACTATACAGTACTTATTTTGTGTTTCTCAATGACTTAGGCCGTGTTCACATTGACCTAAACTCGGTGTTGTGTTAGTGTAACTCACACATAAACTAAAATAATTACGTTCCCATTGATAAAACTCAATGTTTACATGTAATTTAAATCATGTTTTGTCTACATGCAGTCTATAGTTGATGTAGGCCTTGTGTAGGTTCAGTGTACACAAAACTAGACATTCCGAACTGTAATTTTTCCATTTATATGTCAATAAAAACAATTTTTATATAAGTTGATACTTATAACACTTATTAATTAAGTTTTTTACAGAAATATTTGTCTAAACTTGATATATTTATTTGTTTTAAAAACACTTTACGCAGCCTTATTAACCCCTTATCAAAACTCATCCATCATCATTGCCGAACACGTAATTCCTTAGAAAAGGTGGTATTGAATCGACTGGACATACACACTGACAGAAATATTTGCCACTGGTCTTTACTCAAACAACGACTCACTCATTAATGCATTACTGAAAAAGGGTGAGGTTAATTGTTTGTTTGTGTAGAATCTCAGATCTGTTAAAATACAATTAGAAGTAAAAAAAATATTACCCTCTCCTTATGCCAAAAAAACCCAACTTCACTTGTAGAAACAATACCATTTGAAACAAACAGAAAAGATAGAAATGTAGTGATCCTTAACATCGCAATTCTTTTTTTTTGTCTATAAGCACGCTGATGCAGCCTACATTTTTAAAAAGTCGAGACATCTTTAAACTACTGCAAATCATCCAAAATGACTTTCTTAAAAGAGCAACCACTTTACTTTAAAAAAAAAGGGGGGTTCTGAGTCCGAATTTTTTTCGCGCAAAAGTTAATATTCAATTTTTTTCGATGGTACCAATTCAATATTTTATACTATAATGTATTAGGAAACTTTCGATTCAGACTATTTTTTCATTCTAATCATCTGTATGACCTGAGTGTTTTTCAATCAAATTGTGGAAAAATCCTTTCTGATACATGTATATTTATCAGCATGTATCTTTTTCAGGGACGTGAGGTACCAGTGAGAGAACACAATGATTTTGCCAACCAAGGATTCAAAGAAAGGAATGTACTTCTAGGAGGAAAAACTAGTTTTAACTCTCAGGTTGTCAGTTAATTATTGACATAGACTAGATTGTATTTAAAATTTAAAATTATTGAAGTATGAGTGATCAATTAAAGTATGTTATTAAAAGATATACAAATTATTTTTGAATCATATATATGACATGATACAATTCTCCTTTATATATTAAAATTTTGCAGCTTGATATTTTGTATTGATAACAGTGTATTTTGACATTCATATATATCTTGTGCTCTTGTATTATTGGGTTGCTGTCTGGTCGAAGTGTCTATCCCACATCTCATTTCACAATGTATTTATAAAATGGGTGATCAGAGATTTGTTACTTTTTATGCCACACCTAGGGGCATTTTGTTTCTTCGATCTGCATCTGTTCGTCTGTCCAGCATCAGGTTTAAGTTATTAGTATTAGAACTTTGACCCCAATTTCACGGTCCACTAAACATAGAAAATATGTTTGTCTCGCTTCATGTTAAAGTTTTTGGTCAAGGTACTTTTTTGATGAAGTAAAGTCAAATCAATTTGAAACCTAATATTATACACATGTTCCTCTTGATTTGATCTTTCAAATTTAAATTCCAAATTAAAGTTTTGACCCCTATTTCACCATCCACTTACTATGGACACATTCTTGTTGGGTTTTATTGAATTTATTCTGAACTGTACAAAATGACAAAAACATATTATTATCAATTTCCTTGAAGATAAAAATGTTGCTAAACTAAATCAGTCTTTAACCAGAAATAATTATCAAAATACATTAGCACCACTTCGGAAATCTATTTTAATAGAATGTCTAGGATACCTTATCCATTGTCATATACATAACATTGAGAATGGAAATGGGGAATGGGCCAAAGAGACAACAACACGACAGCTTATTAAACCTTCATCTTACAAAAAGTATAAATATATTTATTAGACAGCAACCCACAGGCACTTGTCTCAGAAAAAAAAAATCCTATATACCTTATTATAACACAAGGTACTTAACTTGCATTTTAGAAAAATGTTGGGTGGTGACGAAGTTCCGTTATATGCCGCTTTATAGGTTGTTAATCCCACTAAAGCTTGTTTTATCGTAAATCTAAATTGATTTATCTTTACAATGGTGTATAACATGCCTACATTTATTGTCGGAATCGTTATAATTTTGCAAACCGCTGAAGAATAATAAGGTATATAGGATTTTTTTTTTCTGAGACAAGTGCCTGTGCAGCAACCCTATAAAAGAGAACCAAAATTCACACATCAATTGTGTAAAGTAGGTGCAAATTTATTTTGGTTCTTGTAGAACATCTAGCATTACAATGTAACTAGAAACAGTATAAGCTGGTTAATATTACTAACAAGTCTATTCAGGACGCGGCGGCGGCATAAGCTAACTTGTTAAAAGGTTTATATTTTAGAAGGTGAAAGACCTGGATGCATCTTACTTTGTATATAGATGCCTCATGTTACGAACTTTCCGTCAGTCATGTCCAATGTCCTTGACCTCATTTTCATGGTTCAGTGACTACTTGAAAAAAAAGTTAAGATTTTTTGTAATTTTAAATTCTCTCTTATTATAACTAATTGGATAACTATATTTGGTATGTGTGTACCTTGCAAGGTCCTCATGTCTGTCCGACAGTTTTCACTTGACCTCAACCTCATTTCCTGGATCGGTGAACAAGGTTAAGTTTTGGTGGTCAAGTCCATATCTCAGATACTTTAAGCAATAGGTCTAGTATATTCGGTGTATGGAAGGTCTGTAAGGTGTACATGTCCAACTGACAGGTGTCATCTGACCTTGACCTCATTTTCATGGTTCAGTGGTTATAGTTAAGTCTTTGTGTTTTGGTCTATTTTTTCTTATACTATATACAATAGGTCTACTAATATATTTGGTGTATGGAATGATTGTAAGGTGTACATGTCTAGCTGACATGTGTCATCTGACCATGACCTTGACCTCATTTTCATGGTTTAGTGGTCAAAAGTTAAGTTTTTGAGTTTTGGTCTATTTTTCTAATTCTTTATGCATTAGATCAACTATTTGGTGTAAGGAAATATTTTATAATCAATATGTCTGTTACACAGGTTTTATTTGACCTTGACCTCATTTTCATGGTCCATTGCTAAGTGTTAAGTGTTTTGTTCTGTTTTTCTTAATTTATAAGCAATAAGTCAACTATATTTGTTGTATTGAAGAATTTTTAGCTGCACATGTCTGCCTGGCATGGTTCATCTGACCTTGACCTCATTTTCATGGTTCATTGATCAATGTTTCGTTTTCTTGGTTAATGTTGAGTTTATGTGACAGTTGTAATAAAGCTTTATATTTAGGTCTATCAACATAATATCAATGATTAGTAAAGAAGGCAGGCATTTCAGTGTGTGCACTCTTGTTATATACTGTCTAATATTTAACTCCATGCAAAGTTGACATAAGATGGTTTGTAGGTGTACTTCTACCAATCTCTGTAAGCTTCATGTTACTGTTGAAGTTGAATTAAGGAAATTTGTTTTACCATAACGATTGAAGATTGATATTTGACATGCAGATCAGGATGAGCATATGCCTCCCATCAGGAAAACTATCATAGATACTGGTCAACAGAAGATATAGCAAAGTCAATCATCAATAAAAGATGTACATATTTGTCTATAATATAAACATGTAGTAGATTCATAATTGATTGTGGGATATCAACTTTTGTGGCTTTTTCGGAAAAGGTATACCATGTAATGGTTTACTTTTATAAATTGTTATTTGCACTCACACCACATCTTCCTATATCTATTTAAATGTTCAATGAAGTAACCATTTTCTTAGTCATGTGTGCAGACTTTAGCAGATCCACATATTTAGATATCCAAGAAAATACAAGTTAACATCAATCCACAATAAATTGCTTTGCTGAGCACAGCTGGATACGACCACAGAAGTCCAACCCTGAACAGTTGGGGCAATAATGGACACGGTCCCAAGTCAGGAGCCTGTAATCCAGTGGTTGTTGTTTGTTTATGTTTCACATCTTTGTTTTTCATTTATTTTTTGTAAATAAATAAGGTTGTTAGTTTTCTTGTTTGAATTGTCTTACAATGTCATTTTAGAGCCTTTTATAGCTGACTATGCAGTATGGGCTTAGTTCATTGTTGAAGGCCGTACAGTGACCTATAGTTGTTAATTTCTTTGTCATTTTGGTATCTTGTGGAGAGTTATTTCATTGGCAATTATACCACATCTTCTTTTTTTAAACTTGCATAAGATTTTTTTTAAATTTCTTAGAATTGTCTTTAAACACTATAACAGACAAATAGATAGACAAAATCTGAAAATAGCAAACAAAAATCAATCAGGAATAAACAAGACCTACAAAAATGAAGAGCTACTGAAACTAATTATTGCCTTCTCATGCTCATAGTTCTCAAACTTTTAGTTATTTTGAAAACTGTTATTGATACACAGACAGTTTAGGCAACAAAAAGCAATACAAGATCCGTAATATGAAATGGAAAAATTAACAAACAAAAAGTCTTGTATTGATTTCATTAATAAGGCATACACCCTATAGAGCCTTTAGATCTGCCATCAATATTAAAACAGGGAAACAACAACCTTAAAAGATTTATAAACCACTAACAATATGTAACTTAGTTATCCTTAAAGAGATCTGTGTTCATTACAAAGAAATATAATAAATAGTATCTAATTTTCTTTATATATAAATACATGTACAAGTATGTAGAAATTTAATTTACAGGCATGATATAAATGTAAATGAGTTAAGTTTGTTCCACAGAATCGTCCTCGTCTTCCATCTCTTCATCTCCAGCGTTAGATGCTTCTTTTGTTACGTTATATTTTGTTATGATTTCCAACAGCTGATAAATCTGGTCTTCTGTTAAACGTTCTTCACTTTCTTCTATAATCAACTGAATTTCAACAGCTGATGTTGGGCACTGATTCAAAATTTGTAGTTTTTCTGCTTTTGTTAAATTAAATGCTTGCAAATCTGTCATGATGTTTTGAATAAGTTCTGGACTTTGATTTTTGCAAGGTGTATTTTCTAGATATTTAACAGTTTCATAGGTAATAGTTGCAAGGTTTTTCTGGTGCTTGTTAGGTTTGATTTGTCCTCTTCCAGTGTGAATGTCAGACAGGAGTTGTAGAACTTCATAATTACTTAGTATGGCAGAGTTGTCATTTTTCACCTCCATTTTACTATAGTATGATTTATAATCTATGAGGTTGGGAACTGCTTTTCTAATGTCTTGATGGATATAAATCTACCAGCAGCTATAACATATACCCAGGCAAGCAACACAATCAAAGCTAGCAACTGAAAATAAAAATACAAAATAAATCTACCAGCAACTATAACATATACCTATTAGACAAGCAACACAATCACAGCTAATAACTTAAAATTTAGAAAAATAATATGTTTACAAAGTCACATGAAAGTTCTAATTACAATATAGAAAAATAAAAGTGCTAATCCTAAATTCCTACCATCACGATTATGGTCATTTTGAACTTCCCAACTGACTCTTCATCTTTGATTGTTTGTTTATCATAATTTATGACAGAAGTCAATCTAAAATGTATTGTATTGTAACTAGTGTTGTCAAATCGTTGACTTTTGCCTAACCCGTTACTAGGATAATGATTCGACCTATTAACTGGTTAACCAGTATTTTTTTATTGATGTTTGAAGGCATTATCTAGTATAGTACCCTACACATAGATATAAGAAGATGTGGTATGAGTGTCAATGTGAAAACCTTCCATCCAAGTCATACATTTACATTTTTACAATAGATGAATTGAAGTTTGTCCTTTGGTATTATAAGGCTTGTATGTGGAGATTCCTGTTGAAGTTTGACTCTTAATAGTCAAATACACCATATCAACTAAAATGTTTGTATTAACTTAAGATTTAAAAACAAAAAAAAACATTCTTGATCTCACAGAATTATCTGAAACCGATGAATCTTTCATTTTCTCTTGTTGTCTCAGAAAATAATGTGGAGTGTTTCAATTTGAAATTATTAAGCCTGTTACTCGTACTATCAAGTATACATTGATTACATTCACATTGGTTAGCAATTGCACAATATTTCAGTTAGCATTTCATTTAAAGTTTGACAAAGCCTTGCACGACGGAGATTGCACATTCAGATAAAGGTCTACACAATACATGTACAATGTATAAGAACAAAAATAAAATAAGGAAGTAAATGGTAAAATTTAATCATATTACTGATTTGAAGTAACTGTTAAAAAAACATGTACACTAGTTATGTTTCCTTAAGATCTTGCCCTGAGCAGAGAGGCAAGTTCTAATTAATTTAATATTTTTGGATTAACAATGGAAATCAATATACTGGACAATTGATTTGACAAATTCATTAAAACGAAGACAATTTTAAACATGTTAAACATGTTAAAAGAAAACAACTATTTAATAATTTCAATATTAATTTATATCAAATCTATAAAAATTGAAAAAAAGTCTGAACCAGTTACCATTTTTGGTATTCGGTCATTCAAACGTTAACCGTTGACAACACTAATACACCTTATCGCTATTTGTTCGCCATTACTGGATATCACATAGGTTCCATTAAAATTTTGACATCATTATACAAAATATCTGATGCCACAATGGAAAAGTGATTATTGTATGTGTTCAAGCGGCCAGGTCAGACGGGATTAGTGATAAGGTGTATTGTAACCTGAGAGCATGAATTTCATTAGAAAATTGCTCGTCTCCACCTGGACTCGAAACTGGGTCCTCTGTGTAACTAGGCAGTGCGTAAACTGACTGAGCTAAAGAAGTACTTCCTTATACATTTTTGTAAATACAAATACCTACTAGTCACCTACATGTATAAAAGGAGCGAAATGACAGATATAAATCAATTAAATCGAAGTGAAAACTAAACTGATAAAGAAGATAATTGCTCATATACAGAACTCAAACTCTTGAAGAAATGTGTTTGAATCACATTATAAGCCTGACATGTGTATAAATCTGAACAACTAAATGAATTTTGTAAAATTAATCTAAAAAATCGAGTTGCAACACGTTTAGGTACATTGCAATTCATTTATATATTTAAAGGATGTTTGATAAATAAAAAATGATGCTTACAAAATTTAATAATCCGTGTATGGCTGTTTTACTAACAACAATCATTTTTGTCTAATATTGACAAACACAGACTTCATTTACAGAATCTAAACATTTGATTTGTTTTTACTGCAAATTTTGTAAAGAGACCGGAAGTCGGATATGGAAAAGTAAATATAGATCTTAAAAATATTAACGGGGAAACAACGAAATATTTTACGCATTTTACTTTTGCAATTGTTCTTAAAAATACAAAAGCAATGCTATCTTCATATTTATTTTTAATATTTTCTCGTTATAATATATGAATAATGTATTTTTACAATTTTTTTGGGGAAATATTGATTCTATGCATTTTAATATCAATTATCCGGATTTCGATGATAATTAACGCGAAATTCGATTTCCTTGTTAGAATTTCACTATAAATCGATTGGTGACGTCAGATGATGCTGACAGCAAATAAGTTAACCAGTTTCTTCAATTTTACTCGAAAATGCATTAACGCCGATTTTTTAAATTACGGTATAAACATGCTTACACTAAGTGGAAATAGTGATGGTCGAAATTTTTTATCTTATATTTTTAAAAGTAGCAAAAACATTAAAATCCTGTCATCTGCATGTCTGCAAATGATAATACAATTACCAAATTATTTACCAGACCGTCGTATACTGTACAGTCAAACATGCTTTAATTGTCACCTCGTTTCAGGTTCACCTGCCTCTGAAGCTCGCTTTCAGATCCTCCTAAACGATTTCACCAAAAATACATGTAACTCTTTTCAGCGATGACTGAATACAGGTCCATTCGCCCTGATTCATGTTTGTCCTTTACTTTTGTCTAAGTACCTGTTAGCCCTGTTAACAAAAATTATTCTAAACACCTTACCACTATTCCCAGCTGACCAGAGAATCTGTTCCGCTTGACCTATTGACGTCGTTTAACAATCACTTTTCCAATTGTGATGTCAGATATTTTGTATTACAATGATATTGTTGGCTTTTTTCAAAACTACCTCTACCGTTTTTTATTGGGAAATATGCGTCATTTTCATCAAATTGGGAAATATAAAATAAACAATGAATTTGACTGAAACTTCAATTTACAGACCCTAGCTTTTTCAAGAGTCTAACCCTGCTTTAAAATAAGACCCCATTATATCAGTATAATGACCCTTAAATGTGCACATATAGTAATTTTGAGGCTTGAAAATTGTTTAAATGAGTGTTTTTCAGTTTGTATTCATGCACAATTACTACTGAGACTACACTGTTTGGGAAATAGTTGTCTTTTTGGGAATAATTTAAACCCATTCATTTTCAAATTGGGATTCTTGACTCCAGGGGAAAAAGCCGTTATTCTCCACTAATTTAAGGCAAACAATATCACTGTATTATGAAGTCAAAATTTTATGGGGAACCTGTGTGAAGTCCAGTAATTGTGGACAAATAGTAATAATGTGTATTCAGTCAATATATATACATGCAGTATAACTATGATAGCCCATGGTCTATTCGCAATTATTTTTTTATTCAATTTTATGTTGAATACCAAGATGTTTATAATTTTATGAATTCATGATTTTTTTAAATGAAATATCTTTTTGTGATTACATGATATATTATTACTTGTGATTTATTAAGATTATTGTTCATTGGTATTTACAACATGTACAAAGTCAATCTGGTATTATTGTTATGTGTTCTATGTAAAATAAAATACAAGTTAGCTTGGTAGAAGTAAAAACAAAGATTCTTTATGAAGACAAAAGAGAAAGATTAATTAATTTAAACAGTTTATAATGAGTTTGATAGCGGTTTTGAACTTTCTGCCTTTCTTTTACATATCTTCCAGATTAAAAACTTAGTCTTTGATCATTATGAAATTATTTATTATCCATTTTGTCAAAATAATGCACAAAAGAAAAACTGTTAATCCACTGAATTACAGCTGGTTTCTGACTTGAAACTGGCTTGAGTTTATATAGCCAGATTGGGCTTGGACTAAATATATATTTGATAAAACAGTGGAAAGATAAAATATTAATTTTGATGTATAAAGATAACATTAATTTGATGGTTTATTTTCAGTTGAAGTTTTTATAATGATAGAATGAGTGCAGGTCCCCTTGTTGTTGAGATTATATGTACGTGTTGTTTAGCTGCATTTTTATTACATCGCTATGGTGACCTGAGGAAGAATCATGCATTGACAACATTAGCTACTTTTGTGGCATGGTACTTCTCCTTTCTGATAGTGTTTGTTTTACCATTAGACGTTTCTTCAGTAAGTAACATTTTCACATGAGTTACAAATCACTGGTAATTAGATATAAATTTGTTAATTTACAAATGTATGCAGTTATCTTCTCTTGTTGATGACAGATAGTAGTTTTTTAACCTATGTACATGTAAAAAAAAATGTACTTTTCAGATTTCAATTTGACCAAATTTGCAAGATGGAAAACATAATTATGTATGGCAACATGAATAAAGACATACTATGATTCTCAAGAACTTCTCTGTTATACCTTGAAGTTTGTTTTTGCTGTCTGTCCCAATTTTTAGCTCACCTGGCCCAAAGGGCTAAGTAAGCTTTTCTCACCACTTGGCGTCCGTCGTCCTTCATCCGTCGTCGTTGTCGTCGTTAACTTTTTACATTTTGAACTTCTTCTTGAGAACCACTGAATGGAATATTAATGAAACCAAACATGGCATGAATGTTCCTTATGAGGTGCTGACCAAGTGTTGTTACTTTGTAGCCGATCCATCATCCAAGATGGCTGCCTGCGGGGGACTTAGTTTAACATAGGACCCTATGGGAAATGCATACAAATGATTTCTTTTAGAGAACCACTGAATGGAATGAAATCAAACATGGCATGAATGTTCCTAATGTGGTGCTAACCAAGTGTTGTTACTTTGTAGCCTATCCATTATCAAAGATGGCCGCCAGCGGGGGACTTAGTTTAACATAGGCTCCTTTGGGAAATGCATACAAATGACTTCTTTTAGAGAACCACTGAATGGACTGAAACCAAACATGGCATGAATGTTCCTTATGAGGTGCTGACCAAGTGTTGTTACTTTGTAGCCGATCCATTATCCAAGATGGCCGCCAGCAGGGGACTTCGTTTAACATAGGACCCTATGGGAAATGCATACAAATGACTTCTTTTAGAGAACCACTGAATGGAATAAAACCAAACACGGCATGAATGTTCCATAGAGGTGCTGACCAAGTGTTGTTACTTTGTAGCCGATGAGTCATCCAAGATGGCCGCCAGTGGGGGACTTTTGAATGACATTAAACATGGCCTGAATGTTCCTTTCCTTATGAGGTTGTGTTGTCACTTTTAGCCAAATTTTATATTTTTTTTATATGATTTCAAAAACCCAAGTAGAATCAGGTGAGTGATACAGGCTCTTGAGAGCCTCTAGTTCAATTTCCCATTATTTTTCAAAACAGTGTATATGTACACATGTATATATTAAATTTTTAAATCCTTCAGTTTCTGGAGAGCCCTTGTAATATAGATGTAACTTTGCATTATTTCAGACATTTTACAGACAATGCCTTCAAGACAACCAGTCTCCTGCAGTAACAACTCCAGACCCATCTAATACCACTAGTACCACAAATGTGACTACAACACCAGGACCAACACCTTCACAGAAATATAGTGCAGAATCTTCTCAATGTCAAAAACCTCTCAGTCATGTACCAGATAATGTTTTACCTGCACTTTGGCATGTTGTATATTGGTCATCTCAATTCCTTACTTGGTAAGCTACTGTACATGTAGATTCATTATTATTTGTTGGATACCAATTTTCGTGGATTTTGTTGGTACAGGTGAACCAAGAAATTAAATGTTCAAAGAATGACAAATTTTCTATAGGCTTGTATGCAGACTTTGGCAAAACCACAAAATTAAATATCCTCTAAATATGTAAGGTTTTCATATTCCACAAAAAATTGGTACCCATGAACATAAATGAATCCACTGTAGAAAGATTACATTTTCTGTCAGAAATATCTTTGTGAGATGTGTTAACATAAAAAAGAAGATGTTGTATGATTGCCATTGAGACAATTCTCCACAAGAGACCAAAATGACAGAAACTATAGGTCACCATACTGCCTTCAACAATGAGCAAAGCCCATACTGCATAGTCAGCTATAAAAAGGCCTTGAAATAACTATGTAAAACAGTCTGGTTCAGAAAAAATCAGAACATGCACAGTTTTAATTTGTTTTTCATCTTCAAAAGCACACAAAAAAACTTATCAAGCAAAAATTATCTGTTTTGCTCTTTTTTAAGATCCTTTAAGTGTGTTCTTTCAGTAAAATGCTAACTTAGAGACTACTGAAAAGAAAAAACATTCACATTTACTTTACTTTAAATATTTATAAGGGTATTAAGAAGTACATGTACGATGTAGGATTAGCTTTACAAATAATTTTTTGAATGTGTTATTTTTTATCGATTTTGAAATGTCTTTTGTCTTTTTTGTGCCACGCATCTTGCTTTTTCATTTTACATCTCTTTTTATTTGTAGATGATTAAGATTGAGTAGATAACTTACCTGATATTTCTTTTTTTCATAGGCTTCTATTACCACTGATGCAGTCCTATTCCACAGCTGGAGATTTCAGTGTAGCAGGAAAGATAAAAACAGCTTTGATAGAAAATGCCATATACTATGGAACGTATCTATTAATATTTGGTATTTGTTTGATTTATGTAGCAGCAAGACCAGATCTTCATATTGATGCGTAAGTTTTATAGTTAAAAATAAAATGGAAAAGAAGATACATTGCAGTTAGATCACATTGTTCTCCACATGTAAACTACCTAGAAGGCTTTTGGTTTTTGTGTTTAGAACTCAAGTCTCTTTTAGACATTTGTGCTCTTTTACGAAAATTAACCTTTTCATGAGATGGTGCCATGTTAAGTATTATATTTACTGATTTGGTATTTATTGCTTATGATTAACATCTATACATTAACGAAACAGGCATGTATTGCTGCATAAAGGTTGATAGCTAAGACCAGTTAAAACTAGTTCAGTCAGTATTCAGTTTTTCTGATTTATTCTATGTAAAGTAAAATACATATTGTAAAAATGTATTTCTGGTCACTACATGTACATAAAAAAGAAATTGTGAACACATCAACGCCTATGATAAAACACAGGTCAAGTTTGATTTTGTCAGGTTTTCATATTTTTAAAAGAGTTCATGAAATTGTGCCTATTTTAGTAGCTGTTGTTAGAGTATCTGGTAGCACTTTCTTTTGTGTTCTAGCAAAACATCAACTTGTTAAAGCAGTATCTAATATTATTGTGCTTGAATAAATGATCAGACGGTCAGACATTTAAATTAAAGATTAGAATTAAGAACATAGTTGATTTATAAATTTCTACTATATTGAAGCATACTTACCTTGCTTAAATTATTCAGAGAGAAGTTAAAAGTGATTGGAATAACAGCTAGTAATACCTGGGGTTTGTTCTTACTTGTCCTGTTACTTGGTTATGGATTAGTAGAAGTCCCTCGCACTGTTTGGAATAGCAGTAAACATGGACATATGTTGGGAAGAACACAGTTTAAAATTTCTAAACTCAGCACAGAAAAAACAGAAGCAGAAGAAAATCTTGAAGATGTACTTGAGGTTTGTGAAATTCTTAAAGAATTGCAATTTCAAATATTATTTTTTAATTTTTGGGATCATAAATCAAAATATTGTTTATGAAAATATCTTTAGAAATTGAACTTGAAACAAATATTCCTCTTTCTACTATTTTAAGAAAGTTTTAAAAATTTTACAAAATTTAAAAATTATTATTTCTGTATGATGGAGGCAATTTTTGTCTTGCCTTGACGAAATCAAAAAGCGAAACAGAGATATGGTGTTGTTGGCAAATGCAGCAGTAACTTAAACAATGTATTAGTTTGTGATTAGGTCAATCTGTAGGTAGCCACTAGTGGTAGATCAATAAAACTTGGTATGCATTTTTTGCATTGGCACATCTCATTTGCATGGATATTATTTAGTCCTGACTCCTCAGTCTATTGACTTTTACCTAGTTAACATGTATTTATAGTTTGTGATTCAGATTAGGTTAGTTTATGGGAAACCACTAGTGGTAGGTCAATTATTTTTTAATTGTGATAATGTTGTGAATTTTTTTTTTCCATAGGCCATGGGCTTTACTAAGATAACATTATATGCTTAGACCCATGCATCAATGTTCACAAGCCATTGACATTCTTAAATAACATGTGCATATGCACAATCCTCTTGCAGTTTTTAGTTCCTATTTATTTTTGGACTGAATGGGTATATTAATAGGTATGTTACATGTTATATGAGTAGACTTTACAGTGTTCTCCCCAGGCCGTTTTAGCGCTGCGATGTTCAGCGCTATTTGAATTCACCGCGGTGGTATTTGGGCAGACCGCGGCGCTATCCAATCAAAATCAGCGCTATTGATTTTGAATTTCAAATTGTTTTGTACACATCCCGATCACGTGATCGACTGGTTTATTTATCCGAGAGATAGTTAATTCACCCATTGATGTCAAATATCGTAGGGACCAGTTCAATAAATGATCAAAATGGCGCCATTTGCAAAACTTTTACTGCCAAATTAACCTTTCCTTCCTCGGAATTTTTCGCTTTTAAAAGATACCGAAACTTAAGAAAGGAATGGACAGAGACATTTAATGCATGTCTCGGGTGATGAAAAGTTCATTTCTAAAAAATATAAGGGAAGTGTTATCCCCTTCTCTGACAACGTGGTCTCGACCATTGATTGAACCATCTATGACTATATCATTACTTTTTCGCTTTTACTACCGAACTGTCGAACCTGAATTGTTTGAAGGAGGCAACCCTGTTATCAAGGGATTCATTATAAGCCCGTATATTACGATTACTTTTCCATCCGTGGCTCTTTTTCAAATGGATAAGGGAATAAGACAAAACGAAAATTTTGTGTAGATATATATGAAATATCGATATTTGTCAACCAATCATCAATATATATTCATTAAATATTGCTTTGAATTTAATGTAAACAGAGGATGGCTTGGATTAGGAATAGTATTTAATGCTAAAAAGGCCACAAATTTAAACAGGAAGTTGTGTCAGCCAGTAAGGGAGATAATTTGGGAGGGAAAGACCTAAAAGAAGTATTGTCAAATCTTGACAAACTTATCTGGTGGCACGTATTCAAATGTTTATAGAATTATCAAACACAACCTCTAAAGGTGTTAATTGCTTCAATTGGCATACATAATGTATTTGATTGGTAATTTACCTTTAAAATAAAAAAAATATCTTTAAAATATTCATAGGATTTCTTTCATACATGTTGTATTCATAATTCATAATTGGAATATTTTAGCCTTTTTTTAAGCAAATCTTTGATAACATTTGAATATTATTGAAAGGGCAAGTTCATTTCTTCCTTTGAAATACTATACTCATTTTTATTGCAAAGTTGCACTTTGCTAGAAATGTTTATAAAAGTAAATGTAAAAAATACCAATCTTGTCATTGAAAACTTTCTCACAGAAGCTGACAATGACTTTATTGTTGGTCCTACATGTTCTGCAACATCACCTGTTAGTAATAAGAAATCTTCACATAGGCAGTCTGGTAAAGACCTACCATGGAAAAGACTTCTCCTTGGGTTTTACAGACAGATAATAATATGAGGATTATTTGAATTTACAATGGAGAAAAAGACTTTTCTTCTATCATGTCTATATCCAGACAATAACATTAGCAAACAAAGGGTAACTTCCATGAGCATGATGAGGACATCATTATAAGAGAAAACATCAATAGCATAATATAGGAAAAACACATAAAAAATCAATTACAAACTAACCACGCGACGCGACAAAATTACTGAGAATTGTGGAAAATCACGCGCTTACCACAGCGCTATCCAAAAATCCTGGGGAGAACACTGCTTTATTAGATATGAATTGATCATACATATAATTGTATTACCTCCCTTCTATTACAGGAGATAAAGCAAGTGTCTGACAAAGTATGTTACAATAATCCATTGAGACAACATGTGGATACAGTCTTATC
The DNA here is from genome assembly GCF_036588685.1 of Mytilus trossulus. Taxonomy (NCBI): domain Eukaryota; kingdom Metazoa; phylum Mollusca; class Bivalvia; order Mytilida; family Mytilidae; genus Mytilus; species Mytilus trossulus. The sequence goes on along the minus strand of NC_086373.1, from coordinate 6,838,732 downwards.
TAAGGTAGGGTCATTATGTGTTTGTTCTGATGGCCTGTAATGGTTTACTTTTACAAATTGTGACTTGGGTGTGAGAGCTGTCTCATTGGCACTTATACCACATCTTTTTTTTTTATCTTTATTATGATATATGATTCTCCCCTTTATGCATCTGCATAATTAAAAACCCAACCTTTCATCTTCAGTATAAAATGAGGTTTGACTTGAGATTGGATTTAATACTGTATACAGATGGTATTTGTTGTGTCAATGAACTGAAAATTCAGAAATTGTTGCATGCATTTATTAAATTGCGTTAATGTTTTTTTAGACTAATTTGAACTTTTGAGATATTAAGAAAAATCTTGTTTAATTCATATAAAATATTTCAAATTGCGCATAATTGGCATAAATTAAAATGTTCCAATAATTTCTGAATTTACAGCACTTTTATTTTATTTTTATATTGATTTTAGTGTCCTGAATCTTTGAGAAAGTCTGTTAAACCCAATGTAGATGATTATTATTTTATTTTTATATTGATTTCAGTGTCCTGAATCGTTGAGAAAGTCTGTTAAACCCAATGTAGATGATTATTATTTTATTTTTATATTGATTTCAGTGTCCTGAATCGTTGAGAAAGTCTGTTAAACCCAATGTAGATGATTATTATTTTATTTTTATATTGATTTCAGTGTCCTGAATCGTTGAGAAAGTCTGTTAAACCCAATGTAGATGATTATTATTTTATTTTTATATTGATTTCAGTGTCCTGAATCGTTGAGAAAGTCTGTTAAACCCAATGTAGATGATTATTATTTTATTTTTATATTGATTTTAGTGTCCTGAATCTTTGAGAAAGTCTGTTAAACCCAATGTAGATGATTATTGTTTTATTTTTATATTGATTTCAGTGTCCTGAATCGTTGAGAAAGTCTGTTAAACCCAATGTAGATGATTATTATTTTATTTTTATATCTATTTCAGTGTCCTGAATCGTTGAGAAAGTCTGTTAAACCCAATGTAGATGATTATTATTTTATTTTTATATCTATTTCAGTGTCCTGAATCGTTGAGAAAGTCTGTTAAACCCAATGTAGATGATTATTATTTTATTTTTATATTAATTTCAGTGTCCTGAATCGTTGAGAAAGTCTGTTAAACCCAATGTAGATGATTATTATTTTATTTTTATATTAATTTCAGTGTCCTGAATCGTTGAGAAAGTCTGTTAAACCCAATGTAGATGATTATTATTTTATTTTTATATTAATTTCAGTGTCCTGAATCGTTGAGAAAGTCTGTTAAACCCAATGTAAATGATTATTATTTTATTTTTATATTAATTTCAGTGTCCTGAATCGTTGAGAAAGTCTGTTAAACCCAATGTAGATGATTATTATTTTATTTTTATATTAATTTCAGTGTCCTGAATCGTTGAGAAAATCTGTTAAACCCAATGTAGATGATTATTATTTTATTTTTATATTGATTTCAGTGTCCTGTATCGTTGAGAAAGTCTGTTAAACCCATTGTAGATGATTATTATTTTATTTTTATATTGATTTCAGTGTCCTGAATCGTTGAGAAAGTCTGTTAAACCCAATGTAGATGATTATTGTTTTATTTTTATATTGATTTCAGTGTCCTGTATCGTTGAGAAAGTCTGTTAAACCCATTGTAGATGATTATTATTTTATTTTTATATTGATTTCAGTGCCCTGAATCGTTGAGAAAGTCTGTTAAACCCAATGTAGATGATTATTATTTTATTTTTATATTGATTTCAGTGTCCTGTATCGTTGAGAAAGTCTGTTAAACCCCAATGTAGATGATTATTATTTTATTTTTATATTGATTTCAGTGTCCTGAATCTTTGAGAAAGTCTGTTAAACCCAATGTAGATGATTATTATTTTATTTTTATATTGATTTCAGTGTCCTGAATCGTTGAGAAAGTCTGTTAAACCCAATGTAGATGATTATGAAGACTACAATGCTGCTCAAGATGTCATTAGTGAAAAAGCTCTTGTGAAACTACACAAACGTGTAATACAGGCTAGCCAGACACACAGACGTACTCAGATTCAATGGAATAATTTAATGGAGAAGGCATTCAATTTAGAGGATGAGGAAATGAATAGAAATAGTCCAGAGAGAAGGTTCAAAAGGTCATTTATGGTGGAGAAGGGGTGGTGGCGTAGTATTTATACACCAACCGTTGGTAAGTTTCTTTAGTTATTGCTTTATCGAAACAAAATACTTCTTTTGATTAGAAAAATATTTTTTATTAAGAGTTTGTTTAGAGTTTGAGTTCTAACAACTTTTCTTAAATGAATGCGTAAGTTAAACTTAAATCCTTGCTTACTTCTAAATTGTTTGTGTATTGGTCATGTTTGAGATTGTTTATTTGGTACATGTACATGATATTTGATTTTTTTGTATTTTTAAATTATATAATTTCAGAATGGTATTGGAAATGTTGGGCACGACCATGGACATTTAGAGTGGTTACTGTTATTTTAGCAATTTTCTCTTTCATGGTCGTATGGTCAGAATGCTTATTCTTCATAAAATCTCCAGTCCTATCATTATTTGCTGTGTTCCTTAATGTAGCCAAGCACAACTATGACTATGTATACATTGAGGTGAGTTTTCAATTTAGACTTGTTTACATTGAGGTGAGTTTTCAATTTAGACTTGTTTACATTGAGATGAGTTTTCAATTTAGACTTGTTTACATTGAGGTGAGTTTTCAATTTAGACTTGTTTACATTGAGGTGAGTTTATATGCTATAATGTATAAAATGTAAAAGCATGATCAGTGTCAAAAGAGACATGTGTCTAGTATGAAACATGTTTGATTATATAACTCATTAGAACAACCAGATTCAGATTTTTTGTTTATTTCTGTAGAGTCTACTAAAAGTAAGGGTAAAAGAGATCTAAAGAGTATTTAACAATGAGACAGCAACCAAACAATGCAATAAATCAAATGACATCTAGAGGTCAATTTACACTTTCAACCAGAGACAGGTCTTTACCGCCCTGAAAACACGGTCCAACGATTTACAGAAAAGAGCGACGAATTACAGAAAAGAACCGAAAAGAACCGAAAAGGACCAAAAAGAACCGAAAAGGACCGAAAAGAACCGAAAAGAGGATACATATATTTATTAAATAAAGTTAAAACAATGTATTATATTTTTTTATATTGTTAACAATTCTTCGTAATAACAAAATTGAATGCATAATTAAAAATTTGGATTGGCATTTATAAGAATATGTGAATTTACAAATAAGAAACAGTTTAACATGTTTTTCTAGTTAAATTTTGTTTAATACATGTATGCTTAATTATTTATTTTTTCATCAAGGATTTTAATCTTATCATTTACATATTTGTTCTTATATATATCAGAAGGTGTGAAAACTCCCAATCAAAGTCATAATTTGTACAGCTAAACTATTATAAGTCAAAATACGGTCTTCAACACGGAGCCTGCACACACCAAACAGCAAGTTTGAAATGGGCCCCCAACAATGACTATTGAAAGAAACATTCAAACGGGAAATCCAACGGATTAATCAATATAAAAACGAGAAACAAGAAACACAAACCACATCAACAAACGACAACAATGCACTGAACATCAGGTTCATAAATTAGATATCGAGCAACGCATTTTTGGAAGAAATGGCATATCTAATGCAGACGATGTGTATTGCATATGTTATTATTTGTATGCTATATGCCCTCCTAGGGGCCCTTATTTGGTGAATAAAAAAGATCTTTTCTATTTTTCTATTCTATAAGTTAATTCCACATACATGTGCGTTAAAATTAGTTCTGTCACAGTATAAGGTTTTCAATGATTAAATGCAATTTGCTTATTTCATTCTATTACAAAAAAAAATCGATATCCTTTTCGGTTCTTTTCGGTCCTTTTCGGTTCTTTTTGGTCCTTTTCGGTCCTTTTCGGTTCTTTTCTGTAAATCGTCGCTCTTTTCTGTAAGTCGTCGAACCCCTGAAAACAGAATACATTTAAAAAGTGACTATCATGACTTGCCATCAACACCAAATATTTTATACAACAAAAATCTATTAAGATGACAAAATAAATCACCTTCCATTGAGGTTCTTGACTTTGAACAAGCATATGAAGATGCTGCAGGGTTGAACAGAGAATACATGTACGGAAATAATGAGATTTCTTTTAACCCTTTCCTCCATAATGACGCTTTTTGACGCCACCCCCTTTACTCCATAATGACGCCTTTTGACGCCTGTGTAGTACCTCAGTTGAAACGCTTTGACTACAAAGTGTTTGCAGTAAACTTATTAAAATTTGTATCCAATATTTAAAGGAATATCATAGGAATATCCAACTTAAATTTATTTGATGAAATATTTGTTATTCGCAATGAATTAATACTTTAAAGTATATTTTTAGCATTTTATTGAAAAATCCTATGCAAATCAGGTATGCAAAAAAAAAAATTCAATGGAGGAAAGGGTTAACCCTAAAGAAATTGAAAGATAATTAGTTTTAAAAAATAGATTTTAATTGCATTGTAATTTTATCAATTTATCAATGATCATGGATAAAATCAATACATTTGTACCTCATTTCCAACTGCATTCCTCAAAATAATGATAAATACATTTCTTTACAGCTGGCTTCAATTATTACAATAGCCTATTTGTGTTTCTGTGCCTACTACAGTGTGTTCCAGATCAAGATACTTAACTTTTACTACATTGCACCCCACCACCAGACAGATGAGTACAGTTTAGTATTCACTGGAATGTAAGTTTCTTGTCACAGATATATCCATGTCTATAAGATTGAGACATTGTTGTTAGTTGGCAATTTTCAAATGTTTACTGCATATTCATGTTTACTGCATATTCATGTGAAAAAGTGTATAGGCAAGCTGTACAAGCTAAATTAATTTTAAAGTAATGATACTTTAAAACCATGAAACTTTTAAAGAAGGTCATGATTGTTTTTAAATATAAAAAATTAGTTCAAAGCATGTATAGTTCTTTTTAAATAATACAGTGGGATGGGTCAAAAACGAACGACAGGATAAAAGTTAAGACAACAAAAGAAAATGAAAAATGGAATATGTAGGAGGAATAAGTAAGCAATGTGATATATTGAAAAACCTGAAAGGTACATTTAATCATTTAATTTCAGCTCATATATAGAGTACTTAATGGACTATGTTTTATACATGTATTCTTACAGGATGCTTTGTAGACTTACTCCACCACTTTGTTTGAACTTTCTTGGACTAATTCATCTGGATAGTCATATAACATATGATGAACGCTTGCAAGAAACCTCATACACTCAGGTAAATATTGTTATATAGTGATATCCTTTCAAATATTGTGCATGTATCAAAAGAAAGTGTAAAGATACATTTAATGGAGAGATTTCAAAGCAAAAATGAAATAAAGCAGGAGGATATCAATTATGAAAAGTAATATTTCATAAAATTGAGAATGGAAATGGGAAATATGTGAAAGGGACAACAACCCAACCAAATAACAGCTGAAGTCCACCAAAGGGTCTTCAATGAACCTCAGCTGGCCCCTAAATAAAAATGTGTACAAGTTCAGTGAAAATGGACGTTATATTAAACTCCAAAACATATAAATGAACTAAACTTAAAAACCTACGAGACTAACAAAGGCCAGAGGCTCCGAACAGTAACCAAAATGTGATGAGTTTAACATGTTTTGTAAGATCTCAACCCTCCCTATATCTCTAGCCAATGTAGAATAACTAAACACAACTTTATACAATATTCCGTAAAAAAATCTCTATTTCCAGATAATGGGACACATGGATGTGATATCTATTGTATCTGATGGGTTTAACATTTATTTCCCTATCATGATAGTACTGCTGTGTATATGTACTTACTTCAGTCTAGGGAGTAGGATTCTACATTTCCTGGGATTCCAACAGTTTATAGGAGATGATGATATGACACAGGAGTTTATAGATGAGGGAAAGAGCATAATTAGTAGGGGTAAGGTAAAAACTATTTAGATTATTAACCGGATTTTTGTGACAAAAATGTCGGTTATTAAATTGGGGATGCTCGGCGGGCGGGCGGGCGGTCGGTCGGGCGGGCGGCAATCAAATGTTGTCCGTGCATTAACTCAAGAACCGTTCAACTAAAGCTTTTAAAATTTTAATATGTTGTTACTGACAACTAAATGAAGGTCAAGTTCAATAATGGCCATTTTGACTTTTACCGTTCAGGAGTTATGGTTCTTGAAAGATTGAAAAATGGCGTTTCCAGTCTTGTCCGTGCATTTACGCATGAACAGTTCTACCAAAGCTTCCCAAATTTTAATATGTTGTTACTGGTGACAAAATGGAGGTCAAGTTCAATAATGACGATTTTGACTTTTACCGTTCAGGAGTTATGGTTCTTGAAAGATTGAAAAATGGCGTTTCCAGTCGTGTCCGTGCATTTACGCATGAACTGTTCTACCAAAGCTTCCCAAATTTTAATATGTTGTTACTGGTGACAAAATGGAGTTCAAGTTCAATAATGACGATTTTGACTTTTACCGTTCAGGAGTTATGGTTCTTGAAAGATTGAAAAATGGTGTTTCCAGTCGTGTCCGTGCATTTTCTCATGAACCATTCAACCAAAGCTTTTCAAATTTTAATATGTTGTTACTGATGACAAAATAGAGGTCAAGTTCAATAATGACGATTTTGACTTTTACCGTTCAGGAGTTATGGTTCTTGAAAGATCGTAAAATGGTGTTTCCATTCACATTGTTGCATTTACTCACAAACCATTCAATCTAAGCTTTTCAAATTTTAATATGTTGATACTGATGACAAAATAGAGGTCAAATTTGATATTGACAATTTTCACTTCACCAATCATCAGTAATGGTTCTTGTGATATTGCCAGGACACAAATAAATGCTAATAAATCTGGTTTGCTGTCGTTGTGACAGCCTCTTGTTTTACATTATGAGGGTGGAAAAATGTGGAAAAATGATTGTTTACATCAATGAAACAGCAACCCTAAAATACATATTTAACAGAAACTATGAAATATTTGCCTTCAACACCAAATGGAATAAACTATAATAAACACTAACCTATAATCATAGAAAACCAATGACCAAGTTCCTGACTTTGGACTTTGGACAGGCACATAATGTACTCTAGCACATACCCCTTTTTCCTGATCAATGGATGAAAAATAAAATAAAATCCAAATCATTTAGAAAATGCACTTTACTGGCTCATATGGGTTATACATCTAACATTTAACAGATGTAAATCAATACTGAATAATGCCACTAACAGTTCCTGAAAGCAAAATCTTAGTACATTTTACTTTATCTGATGACATGAAAATCATATCTTATACTGTTATTGGAATTTAGTGTATTAATACAAGACATTAGTTGAATGCTTACAAAAAATTTGAAAATTGTTGATGAAGGTTAATTGAACCACTGAAAACTTTTTCTTTAACATCAGAAAAAAGAAAATTAGAGAGAAAGGCAAATAGTGACGAAAGAAAAAAAGAATGGAGTGAAAAGTTTGGTGTTGACTGGTCAAGTAGTTCTAGAAATGCAACAGCCAGGAAAGAGGTAGAAACTGCTGGAGACTTCCAAATGAATAGAGGTGAGTTCATATCTACATTAGAAATAAGACGTGAACAACAAACAATCAATCAATTGAGGGTTAATATCCATCTCCAGCTTATATGATTTGTCTCTACATTCAAAATAAATAAGAATAAAATATAGGGAAAGGAAATTTATTTTAGCTGTTTTAGTATTTACCCATTATGTTCCTTTAACATTTAAAGATTGTTACTTTCCTTCCCCAGTTCAATATGATTTTTCTTGATCAAGGCAACTTATGATAAAGAGATTCAACTTTGATAAAAAATAATGTTGTATTTTCCAGCCAAACAGTCTGTAGCTAGAAGTCCAGATGAGAATGATAAAACTGGACTTCTACGTGAAGCCGAACCTTTGGACTATACAGCTGAGCTAGAGGTAGAGGACTTTAATACAAACAGAATATCACAAGGGTACCAGTCTAGTAGACCAGGGAGCACATCCAGTAGATACGGATCATCTAGTGGATCATCTAGACCTCGGCCACCAAAAGGAATATTTGATGATATTTAAATACCATGTCAGTTTAATGTTTAAATGAAATATCTCTATGGTTGTGTACAAAAGAGTGTAGTTAAAGAATGCAATGAAAAATAGATTTAAAAATAATATATGCACTTATGTTTATATTCTATTAGGATTAGTATTTATCTAGTACTTAGCTAATACATTTTATTTACATTATTCTCATTTTGCAGAAAAACTCTTTATTATGCATTGATTTCTGACATCATTCAATTATTTTTGTCTGCTTAAAATGACATGAAAATTGTGCTTACTTGACATTTTTCAAGCATCTGCTAGAGTATGTACATTTTCAACCAAATACAAACATCCAGAGATTTATCATCATCACATATTTCCAAGTCGTGATATGGAAATTTATACATTCTGTCCTTTTACTACACACTGATATTGATTTTTTGCCCAACAAACGTACCAATGAAGTACCATAACCGTGTAAAAACCAAATACTTTAATAGATTGATCATGATTGGAATAAAGGATATTGAAAAATCCCTTATTATAAATTTGATATCACATTTATAAAAGATGTCATGATGGTTAAACCACACAAATAAATGCTCAGAAAAATATGTAAAATTCCATAAGATCATGTATAATAATATTTAACTGAAAAGCAGATATTCGATAAATAAAGGTATCATGGACATTGCTGTTCTTGATATTAAAAATTAAGAGTCACTGCAAAGTAATGAAACATAAATTTTATAGTAATGGCATATTATTATTAATCCTTATCATCCATAGATTACTACAACTTTTAAAATCGAATGTTACTAATTTGAATTGTCAGGGTGTTTTAAAATTTGAAATATTTGAATGCTATTTTCAAAGACATAACCAAATTATTAAAATTGGTTTCAATCTTTATTACTGATAAATTATAGCTTGTGATCTGACATTTTATAGTTTGACATTATTAGAAACTACCACAAGTTCTTTAAATGTTAGATATTAAAAGTGATGATGGAGTTTCTAATTTCTAAAATGATATTAATATGTTGTTATATTTTATCACTAATTTATAGACTCATTATGACTTTATTGAAAATTTGTTATTAATGCAAAGGGGGATTTTTGTTTATTATACTAGTCAATATATTATTTGTATTAAAGATAGTTATATACAGAAACCTGTTTGGACTGATTTGCCTGGTATAGGAAGTTGTTCTGATTACATAGGCTAACAAACATCCTGAAATAACAAAATAATCTTCAATTGATTTTTTATTACCAGGATTCAGTTTAAACAGGTTCAACCGTAAAGGCAGGTGCCTGTTATAATAATCTCATGAAGATAACAATGAAGTGTAGGGATTTTCTGTTTAATATGAAAAAAATATCTTGTGAATATAATTGATTTATACATATTTAGTAAATCAATCAACAATATTGTCCCTTCAGATTAACAGTGGTAATTATATCTTTTATTCCATAATTATTTTGTTTATAGAATTAGAATTATTATAGTTAGATGTATTTCTCAAAGTCTAATTTCATAAATTTACCAAATTCCTTTTTTTCCCAAACGGATCAATATTTTTAAATACTAGCTTTAATGACTGTTGGCAGTAGAAAACAACAAGTTAGCTGTAACAGACCACTTACAAGTTCTCAGTATGTATGAGTCACACCTGTTGACCCATGGTCAGTTTGTGTAAATGAAGACATTGTCTTCTACCTTTTTTTTTTTTAGAAAAGTTTGATTATGAGTAACTACTACAATGAATTCAATTATAATTTCAAATAGAACACAGAGAATCTTTAATGTGATAGAACCTAGAATTTATTATATGCACTTTACATAATGTATTTACACAATTAGATCTTTATCATTATTTCTAGAAACTGCATAACCATGTTTGTTATAAAGTAAGCATTTTTGTATGAAAGTTTATAATTGCACTATTTTGTGAGTATGAATTGTAAAATGCATTTTATTTGAAGAGATGGTAGACCTGAGACTATGTAAATTGTTATATCATGTTTAAATTGTCTTATCTTGTTTAAAATGAAAAACATATATACCGGTAGGTTTTAATTTCAAAGTTGCACAAATATGTTATCCTTTGATCTTTTATCCTAAGATTTTGTTGAACTGTTATTTGAATATAGAATCTGGAAGTTGAGGCATAATAGTAAACTGTTATTTAGATTTTTTAAATGATCACTGTTATTGCAAAGATAGTTACATGAAAGACATTTCTTTATGGTACAAATGTATAACATGTACTTTTGTGTTTAAACACTAGCACTTAAAGGTAGAGCTTTAAATGGTTAGATAGAGAAATGTTTTTCTTACTTCATCTTATTTTAATGAGACCCAGCTAGCTACTCGTCACTTAGTATTTTATCTGCTGTTGTGTATCTTATTAAAATGTTAGATAATTTAACTCTTTGATGATTCACTTTTCTCAATTTGATTCCAAATGAGCAATACTAGTTTACAAGAGCCTCTTGTTGGTGCACTAATGCTCTCTAATTGTACCAGTGTTGTGCAAGTGTAAGTCTAGTGACAACTTGACTCTTTGCTTGGAATGAACAGTTATAATTCAGTATATATGTCACCTCAATCAATTGTATGCAGGGACTTGGGTCAAGATCCAATATTGGTCATGTTTTCAGAAATTGATAAAAGTTGAAAAATTGAAGAATTTTACATGTAAATGTCTATTGTGATGAGGCTTGGTATCATTTGAAGAAGATAGTTGCAAACTTTGCATATAGAACAGTTTATGGCCATTCGCTTCATTAAGCAAATCACATCTGGCCAAAAGTAGGTTAGTTCTGAATCATATTTCATACTCCATCTTTTGTGTTAAAAAATGCACAAAAGCTCTAGGCTTGAATGAAAGTGTGCATCTAAGAATTCTGAATCGAGGAAATATTTAGTAGGGTAAAGGAAGTAGAAGTTACTGATATGTAGGACCATGAGAGCTGAGATTATTAAGTTTGTTGGTTGCTTGAGCTTTTTGAGCTTCACTGACTTTGATTAATGTTAAAAGCACCAAATGATGTCCTGCCTTGCAACATTGCATTATAAGGTGTAACATGGTAGAGTTATTGGTGCTGGTGGCATGGAGTTTATATTCATAGATTAATTGATATGGTTATAAAATAATTTTCCTTAGTTCAGTAGAGGGTAAGCATTGTCAAATATAAATGTTATGAAAATATACACCAAGTTTGATTGAAGCATTTTTTTCTTAGCTTATAAAGAGTTATGTTTGCTCTTTTAGATTGAAATGGTGGCTGCAATGCTAAATATATTTTCTTTTCAACTTTGCTCAGGATATATGTATACTTAATTTGATACACAATATGAATTATCTTTATCTGCTCTTATTATTGTTATATTTTATAGTCTTTTTTTGTTGAACACATTTAAGCAACTGTTATCGTTTAAACACATACATTTAGTGTAATTCAATTTTCACAGCTGTGTTAGTAGCGCATATTTGCAAGAATTATTGTTCTAGATATACTGTGAAAGCACTTTAATTCGTGGGTATCAATTTTCGTGGTTTGAGCTATATGTACATGTTCGTGGGTTTTTAAATTCGTGGATTTTAGTTTTCTAAAAAAAATAAAATTGAAAATTTAAAGCATTTAGAAACGAAGGTTACAAATATTCTGTACTGAAGAAAATTGCAACGTAAACATCGACCATCAAAGGTGTTAATTAGGCATTACATATGTCGCCTAAAGAAAACAGTAACATAAACAAGTGCTATAAATGTATCTTGAATTGTCAAACCATTCTTATCAAAATCAAGCCCAGCATGAAATAATTATTTTCCGTATGCACGAGAACAATGAGGATATAAAATGAACACTTTATCATACTAGCATATCAATACCGGAAATCTGACTTTCTTCGATCCAAAATATATTTTATGAGAATTAAAAGATCAAAAGTTGTACAGTTCATGTTATTAAAGATCAAATGAGTATTATCCTGCATGCAGTTGTAGTTCTGTAACTGTTATTAAAGAAATCTCAGATTTGGCGTTATTAATATATTCTTTAGATCATATCAGAAGTCAAACCTACCGATGGGGATCTTTCCATGTCTTGATTTGGACAATGGTTGTTTTATTTCGTTGGACACTTAAATTCGTGGATAAGGTCATCCACGAAAACCACGAAAATTGGTACCCCACGAACAAAAGTACTTTCACAGTATTCAGTTTTATTTCAGTGTTTTCAGTTTACCATTAAGGCATTTTTATTCATTCTAAAGATACAAAAATTCAACATCAAAAGTTTTATTCTGAGTTGGTATTTAAATGGAAATAAAATTATGAAATTAGAAAAAAAATGAAAAATAGGTGTATACATATATACCAGTTAAATTTCAAATAACATGACTGTATGTACATTGTATTTATATAACTGATCTCTTTACATGAATATCCATAAATAATGGCATTACTTCAAACTGATATAACAGATGTAGACTTTACTTTAATATGTTATTATTTCTGAAGGTGATATAGAATGGTATGGTTAGTGTGTTTACTTGGGATTTATTTACATATATATTTATGTTGTACTGTTAACACTTGAAATGAATAAAATATTCAAATATTACTGATTTTCATTACAATGCCACCTAAATGACAAGTGCCAACAACCTGGTTCTTATGTGAGAAGCATTTTTAGGACAAAAACATGTTAAGGCATAATGATTAGAAACCCTGCTTTGCACATTACCAACTTGATGAGTCAGCTTCATATAAAAATTCAAACTCCTGCAAAAAGACATGTCATTGTATTGGAAAACACAGTTTTGACTCAGAGCCGACCAGTCTTGGCTCCTAATGCTTAATGCCTTGTGCTAAGGGGAAACATCAAATACCGAATTGAAAGTCTTTGATTGGCTGTGAATAGAATCTAGTCTCATAACCAGCATCCTTCCACAAGACTACCATGGCAGTTCTTTTCCACGAGAAAGTTATCCCATAAACTCTCTTTTTGTCAAGCCTTTGACTTTAGTCGAAATAGCGAGACTAAGCGATCCTACGTTCTGTCGTCGTCGGTGGCGTCAACAAATATTCACTCTGTGGTTAAAGTTTATGAAATTTTAATAACTTTCTTAAACTATACTGGATTTCTACCAAACTTGGACAGAAGCTTGTTTATGATCATAAGAGGGTATCCAGAAGTAAATTTTGTAAAAATAAAATTCCATTTTTTCCGTATTTTACTTTGAAATGGACTTAGTTTTTCTGAGGGGAAACATTCCATTCACTCTGTGGTTCAAGTTTTTAAAATTTTTTCTAACTTTCTTAAACTTTCCTGGGTTTGTACTAAACTTGGACAGAAGTTTGTTTATGATCAAAAGATAATCACGATAATATACAGAAGTAAATTTTGTAAAAAAATCAATCTGTTTTTTCCTTATTTTACTTTTAAAAGGACTTAGATTTTCTGCCTGGAAACAACACATTCACTCTGTGGTTAAAGTTTTTAAAATTTTAATAACTTTCTTAAACTATCCTGGGTGTGTACTAAACTTGGACAGAAGCTTATTTATGATCATAAAATAGTATCCAGAAGTAAATTTTGATAACTCCATTTTTTCTGTAATTTATTTTTAAATGGACTTAGATTTTCTTTAAGTTAACATTACATACAGTTTGCAGTTAAAGTTTTCAAAACATTCATTAGATTTATTAACTATCCTAGATTTTTACCAAACTTAGACAGAAGCTTCTTACAATCATAAGATGGTATCAAGAGGAAAATTTTATTGATTTTTTTCCTCATTTTTGTTGAGCCTGCGATTTACAGCAAAAGTAGGCGAGACACTGGGTTCCGCGGAACCCTTACAAATTTTTCTTTGTTACAGCATCTGCTTTATAACTGTAAACAGTGTTGAAAAGTATTACAATGAATTGTTGACCAGTTGGCAACTATGTATTGCTTGCTTGTTATGGTGGATATTTCTGTGAAAATGTTAAATTATCAAACAGATTATAATTTTAAACTGGTTCAGGATGAAGTATAATAAGAGACATGTGACCTTGAGCAAACCCATATTAGTTGTCACATGTACTTATTTCAAAGAAAAGTGCTTAGTAACCATAAATTTTTTTAATCTGTGTATAGTAAGTCACCATATGCGATTTTCTGTAAACAGGAAATTGCTAATTATCTCTCTACAATTTAAAGAAGACCTTTATTTGCTTTACTTTATATCATGGTTATGTTGTTCATGACTTGAGGCGGCGTGAAAAATAAACTGAGTGATATTAAAATCTATCAATCAATTCATTTATTGGCATTCAGCCTCACCATCAATCCCACTGTTTATAAAGTACACATTTTATCTCGGGAGCTGTGACAGACTAGATGAACTTATTTTGAAGCTCATTAAATAATTGTTGGTGTTTCAAAAAAAAGAAGTTTTCAGATAAAAAGATGTTTATTCTTGATAACAAATATAATATAAGGTTAAAAATAAGTAATACAAGCAAAAAAAGAAAATTAAAATATAAAACAAAAATATTACAGGTACAAATATCAGATCAGCTGATCTTAAAACAAAATCTCTTAAAACAAATGATCAGATTGTATATAGACTAATTATTTTTATAAATTTAACCCATAACTTCCAAGAGGACTAAATAATATCTACTAAATATATCACATGGTTTTGAAGTGATCATGTAGACTTTAAGACATGACATTACTTACATAATATATTCCATTAAAACTCGGAAAATTAATGCAAACTAGACCAGTCTGTAATCCTCCATGGCAAGGTTAGCCCTGGATTCTGCTGGATTTCAAATCTTAAATGGGAATAGATACTCATTATATAAAAATAACATAAAGGTGAAGATACCTAAATGATTCAAATTTAATGTTTTCATCACCAAATCATTTTTTTTATGGTTTAAAAAAAGGAAAATTGTAAGCTATTGGTGGGGTATTTTTTTTCATTTTACACGTCGCAACTCTGCAATATACAATATTGTTAGCTACTGAGAATTAGTAATTATTTCAGATTCTTGGAGAACAGCTTCAATTTGAGTACACTAAGATTAATTTCTTAATATTAATATCATTTACAATTTGGGCAAGCCTGTTAAATGTCAACGTTAAAAATTAAAGTGCTATTGTATATACAATATGATTTTTTTGGCAGATTAAGTTCTGCAGGATCAATTTCACTATTGTCTGAAAAAATTAAGAAGTTAAAATAATAAATGCAACAACGATATTAAGGGTAACCAACATATCAAATACCCGTAAAACTAGTACAGGATTAAACATCTATTATAAAGCATTTTAATACTGACTGATATTATATAACAAAGTGATGATACCCTTGTGTTGTTTACCGTAGAAGGTTCAAAAGGTCATCTGACCTAATGTTTGATTGTAATAATTAAGGCAAGTAAATTCTATACATTACTACACAGTTTATAAAATAAATCATTTGGTTAATGCCCACAAAGCAAGCATCTAGCTTGGGAGAAGAAAAAAATGGTCAGGTTGTGTCAATTGTAACTGTAGTTAACCTGTTTTATTTTCGTGTCCTTGTTGTTTCTGATTATGTCGCTATTATGAATTATTTTTGTGAATTAAATGTAAATTCAGAAATTATTGAGTGTATTTATTATTGTGATTTTTGAAGAATTGACAAAAATGTAAGATTATTTATTGCGATTTCAGAAAAAGCTACATGCAGATGTATGTATCAGATATCAGAATCAGTTTTCTTTGGTTTAAGTGAATCATAAAAAAATATTGTAACTTTATTATAACAAAGATGCACATGATTTCAATTATTATACCGGTAATTGATTGTAACAAAAGCAAATTTTTCACACACAGCTTACTTTAGAGAGGCTTAATAACAGATAATGCAATGTAAATAAAGGTTTACTTTGGTTGTGAGTATACTGTTAAAAACAAAATTATTTTAAAAATCATTCTGGTTAGCTGAGATCCATGGTGTTAACAGTTATAATTTTATTTGGTTTATTATTGAAAACAAATATGGCACATAAAAATATTTCTATAAATTATGCAATACTAAGAGATACTGATATAAACGAATATAATCACAAACATTCAAAGGGTTACTTATAAATCTGTTCTTTCCCTCATTTGCACAATATTTTATAATTTGGTTATGATTAAGCAAAAGTTGATCGTGAGGGAAGTTCATAAGCTAACAGGCTTAAATAATGCCTTTGTCAATTACAGCGTGTATATCATACTACAAATATATCTTTAAATTTTTCATCTGCAGTTAAACAAAAATATTTAATTTGTTTTACGCATGTACTTGCATTTTAATATGACATATTTAATAAAAAATTACAAATATCATTGTTTCATAAATAATAACTCACAGAAACTTAAATAACACAAAAGCTGTTTATAATAAATTCTTTTAAAAGTATATCTCAAATATAACTCTAAATTACATTGAATAAAACATCACAAAACTGCAGCTTATTTAGTTTGTGTACCAAGCAAAAACAAATAATGAAAATATCTATTGAAAAAAGAGGTAAAATATAAAAATAAAAAACAAACCTTTTGTTTCATGATTTTGAGTTCACATATATCTAAAATTGTGAATTTTGTTTGTTTGTTTGTTTGTAAAACCGATGTACAATGTATTTGTTGTCTTAATTTCTTTCAATGTACCAACAATGGAAATACTTTCAAGTAATCAGCACCAATTTATATTCCATTTGATGTTCCTGATCCCATTCTTACTTTAACACTACACATACTAAGGCTGGATAAATATGCCAAGGTGAACTATAATGGGGATTTCAATGTTAAGATTGAAGGAAGCAATTTAAGATCAACAAATTAAATTCCTTTCTCACTTTGCACATTATAAACTATACACTATTATATACTATACATGAACTGTATATCTGAGATTAATGCTGTAAAATAGTTGATTCAAATGAAAACAAATTGGAAAGTTCTTGTGGATTATTTACTGTTATTAAAATATTTTTCTATAAAATGTCAAGATAAGACAATTAAAACTTATGCATTCATTTCTCTTTTTTAAAGAAAATGATGCAATTTATCATTCAAAAAATACAACTAGTTACTATATATTGTCGATACCTACTGACCAAGTATCCATTATAAACGTAAACAGATCAATTAAGATTGTTTTCATAGCATAAAAACATAGGAATGTTTGAAACATCAAAAACATGTACTATGCTAATTGTATGCTATTTTTAAACAAGTTAAACTTATTCTTAATTTATAATGCTTTTTCTCCTGTTTAAAATCCCTAATAATATAATTTACATGTATGACAGTCATTACAAAAATATCACAAAATACAATAACTTCTAACAATATCACTTTATACTCTCATATCAGAAACAGAGGTCTACAATTAGAGGTCAGTCATTTAATAACAATTTGGTTCTACATGAGCACAAGTGAAAACACAACCAACAATTTTACCGTATTCACTCCTAATATGCCTGTAAACTTTCAAACTATCCAGAATATCTTTAAAAGTCAGATTACATGTTAAAAAAAACCTCAACATTTCATAATTGTTTCATTAATTTTTTGCATTAAAAATTAATCAGTTGCTCATAAATTGCATTATTGAAAGTACATAAAATTAAAGCTTGAGATCACATACTGTTTTTTGTTAAATCTGCAGATGCGGATACGTCAACCTAAGCGATACGGTTGATACGTTTTTAAATGACCGATCTCTAATGGAGGATATAATAATAATAATATGATATTTTACAGGTTTATAAGGTATGCATAGTTTAAAATTAACATCAACATTTTTAAGCATTTTTTTTCAACAAAACTTTACCTTAATATGCTAATCATATTATATAAAATTTGGTGTAATTGATGACATCATGTCATTGTGTATCTAGGAAACAGAAACAAGAACATCATGTTTGTCCTTTGGTCTCACAGCAGACTTGGCCAGGTCATCTTCTTCTTCTACTTGATTTAAGTCATAAAATACTTCTAATAAACACCCAACACTCCAAGCCTGGGCAGCACAACTGTCTCGGCAATACTGAAAAAGGAAAACTAATTTAAGCATACAAATAAGTATAAACAAGTGCAGCATTGGAAAGTTCTATATTATAATAATGATAATTTTGTGTCAATTGAATGATCTTGAACTAAATAAATACATGATAACAAAGGGATTGAATCCAAGAATTACTATAAAACTTCCAATCTGAGGGATCAAGAAAAAACAAGAATAGATTCATTTATCAATTTATATTATGATCTATTCGATCAAAGAAATCATTCTTTTTTCGCATTTGAAAATAAATTAAATACAAACAGAATTAAAACCCCCCTATTTTATATTTCCCCCTTGATTAACAATACATACACTTCCATGTGAATTAGTGAGTTCTGGTAATGATTGCCATGGAGAACCTGTAAGATGCTCAAAATGTACTGTCATTTTAGATTTAATGTATCCCATAGTCTGTTTCCTTATTCCTGGTATTCTCTTCTCAAGTTTGTCGGCAAAGATTAACTTAGCTCGTAAGAAGTAACCCATCAGCCAAACCCATTCCTACAAAATATATTATACAATATATATTAACATTTAAGGAAACAAATGATAACATTGCTATCCAAATTTTTGTGTCTGAAAGATAGAAGAGGTATTATAAAGGCTATATATGGCCCCTAAAGTGGCAAAAATAGAAAAGTTCTTCTTTCCTTTCAAAATCATGTTTGTATTACTATTAGAAAAATAAATGGGTTTATTTAATCTGGACAATTTAGTTCCTATGATGTCACAATGAATCCATACACTTGTTAAAATTAACATGTCTAACACAAAATGGATATTTTTTACACATAGTTTTGGGCAAAATTAGTAACGAGAAATCCTAACCCCAAAAGTATTCTATCAACGTAATCACCTTTGTATAGTCCTTGCGTAGCAAATTTTTTTTGTGGTAAAATCTTGATCCATATCATTATTTAAATGTAAAAAACATTTAAATTGAGCATTTTTGACATATTTGTCAGTTTCGCATAAGTCCATGAGTTCTGTGTAAATATTTTCCTTTTGTGTCATAATGATTCTTGTGCCTATATCTGGATTTGCATCATGCTTAAAATGTGTAATTTTCAAGTTCTTAAATTTTAT
The DNA here is from genome assembly GCF_036588685.1 of Mytilus trossulus. Taxonomy (NCBI): domain Eukaryota; kingdom Metazoa; phylum Mollusca; class Bivalvia; order Mytilida; family Mytilidae; genus Mytilus; species Mytilus trossulus. Next base: position 6,819,384 of record NC_086373.1, on the reverse strand, counting down.
TTCTAGTATACTCACAGGCCCATTATGATAATTAAAACCATGAGCTACTTTAGGATCATTGGAATCATTGCTGTTGTCATAATCTGCTACATATGACCAGTCACTGTAATACATAAAACAAAGCTGTATATATAACAAATCTCCAGTGAATGACATCTTAAAATATTTTGATAGTATCTAAAAATTATCTAAATTCAACGTAATCTATCATTCTGATGTTATCTAAGTTGATTCATCTATACAAAATACCAAATTTTTAAAGAACTTTTTTTTAATTCAAACCTTTTTATAAATCATTTGAAATTATCCAACTATAATGTGAACTGAAGGTTTTATTATTAAGTAAAATCTGGTATTTTCATTACCTTGGATCTAATGTTTTGACACCTAAAGGTCCAACTAGAATATCCTGCGCTTGTTTGAGAGCAGTCCATGCATTTTCTGGAGTAAATAGTTCTGGGGCCTGAAACAGATCAATATATCAAAGTTACTTTATTGGAGCAAGCAAATGATACCTTACATTAATGTATAATTGTTTATACGAAATTGTCCATTTAAAAAACATAAAAAGCTAATATTGTGATGTTATATACTCCATCCATTCATTTGAACTAATAGCTGAATGAAGCAATATTCCCAATTCTGGCACACATTCTTTTTAAGATGAACAACATTAATCATACTTTTCTCCTTTGACCTTTCAATATTATTATTTTCAGACAAGAACTGAGTCATATGCCCTTCTTGTTTTAACAAATTTATAATTCCATACATAAAATATTAGACCAGGAAGACAGTCAACATTTAAATGATGTTATAATGTATCACAATTATTCTGAAATCAACATTATAAATATATTTTAAAATACTCACCACAGCCATAGCAACAAAGAAGTTTGGTCTTAATTGAAAATCTGCAAAGAATGGTTTGGCAAAGTAAGAATCTTTATAGATCCCTCTTTTGTTTATCAGTTCTGGGTGTGGTTCCTTGTCAGGCATAGGTTCAGAGTTGATCCAAAAGAACTCTTCAAAATTAGATTGGATCTTTTCTTCCCATTCTTCGAATGTAACTTTTATATCAGCACCTGAACAACAATATAATGTAACTTTTAAGTATAAGTTAAAAAAAAAAATCAATTCTATTTAAAGTCTTCTTACAATACATTATCGGCCCAACAAGTAGTTTGGGCATAAAAATGTTTATGAAAGACATTTGACATTAATACAGATCATGGATGACAATATAAGCTACACAAATATAAGGCTAGTTTTTGGTCAACTATTCTGAAAAACTATCAAGTACTAACATCTATTAACAATATCTAAGCATTTAAAGTATGCATTGAATAAAACAAAATGTGTGCAAGTTTTTTTTATTGATTTGAGTTTAATTTCTATTGGCAAATATTACAAGTATATTAGGATGAGAACATGTCTATGTGATATGAATATGAATGTCTTATCTAGACTGACACATTAGTTGTGTAAGAAGTCACAATGGTGTATGGTGATATCAGGAGGAGAAACAATTGGACTGATACTTAAAAATAAATATAAAATATTTTGTTTGTATTTAGATGTCATACGCTTCCTATATATTTGTTGAGCATTTATTTTAACTCCAAATCTCAAAAAATAAACAATAACAAGAGAAGAAATACTTACCATTTATTCTAGCATTAACAGAATCATAAGGATATTTGTCTTTCGCTTTCATTTCCTGAAGCCATCTTAATGCTGATTTACTCAGGCCAACAAGTTCAACAGCAGACCCATTCCTAAAACAAATCACATTCATTCATTGTCAAAATTCACAATTTTTACCGGTGGCATGTCTGTTTATACCTTCATATATATCACTGACAGGTACCCAAATCTCTTTTCTTTCATAAGAACTTTAACAATCCCACATTCTTTAAAACCTATCTTTTCTATTTTTAAGACTAAAAGTAAAACCCATAAAATAGATATCAAAACAAATCATCATAAAGAAGAAAATAATAATTTTCCTTCAGCCATTGTTTTCTCAATATATCCCTAATAGAATAGATCACTTTATATAATCCCTTGTTTCTATAGATTAACTTCTCTTTGCTCAAACCTTAAATTTTATTAAATCCAACAATATCAAAATGTTAGCTGGAGAATATTTTGTAAAGAACTGGTTTTAGTTTCTGTAATAAACATGATAATGCTACTATCAAACAGTATTTGGTATAATGTTTTTCAATTTTTGGTTATTATATTGCTCATTAACTTTAAGCAACACTGATGAGTTCTATGAGGATGAAACATATGTATGACATACCAAAATAAAAGCCTGGTATCTTTGATGTGTTTTTTCAAATTCAAGCACTAATTAACTATATCTAATATAACCTTGGTGTTGCTGGTTTTCCTTTGTTGCCAGCTTTATCAGAACTTCCCATTTTATCCATCCATGTTCCACAGTTCCACTCATTACCACCAAACACAAAACCATTCTCCCAGGTCACACCAATCTCATTGTTAAAACCTACAAATAAAACAAGGGTCATTAGATTTCCTCATAAAATTGGGAGTATCTCTATTTCATTTTAACAAATGTTACTCCAAAAGACAATATCATGTCTATAAAAGCCTGGTAATTTCTGTCTATGATGCCTTGGTATTTTTATTACTGTATGCATATATTGTAAATGTTCTATACTAAAAGATAGGAGGAAACAATGATAATTCAACTGTATGCAAGACTTATTTGGAATATATCAACCAAGAGAAATGGTGAAATCCAATTAACTCCAATTGGAGTCAGACCACACTGAGTAAAAAATGTCACAAGATGTATTAATTTTTGTATAACAAAATAACTGAATCCTACCTGGATCAATCATCTGACTATCTATCTCTGGACCAGCTTTAAACTCTCTGTACTTCAGACCTTCAGCATGTCTTTGTAAAGCCTCCTGCATCACATCATGTAATGGCTGATCCTAGAAGACAGTATTTATTGTATGAATTTAGTGGAGCCACACAATTTAATTTATTTTACAATTTAATGGACATATGAGATTCTGAAGCCAGAACCCTTTATTAACTGAGACATATTTCATTGTATTTTAAAGGACAAATGGACCAGACACAAGTTTTTCAACTTAGTAATATCTTCTCAAATACATACGTAAACATGAGTGGCCATTACATATATCTTACTTTTTTACTGAGCAAACTAAATCACCAATTCCCTTTGATACCAGTTTTATTTTCAAATCTGTGACGACAGTAGCTACTTTAAATATAAATATAAAACAAACTGTTATACCAAGAAACATGTTTCATTACATACAAAAGAGCCTGGTTCTTGAACTTCTGGACTATCTGAAGGATATAATCTGTGTACTTTATCTTTTAAAATACTGGTACCATCTGGGACAATTTGGCAGTAGTCTTGTATTGCCTGCAGCCACCACCAAACAGCATCTCGACAGTTAAAACGAGCTCCTTTTCCCTCGTTCAATAAATTAGGGATAAGACCATGACGTAAACATCCACCATATGCTAGTATAATAAACCTACAAAATAAACCATTCATTGAAATTTCATGAAATAACTATAGTTGAATCCATTATAAACTAAAACTGCATCCAACAATTTATAACTAAGTCCTTTGAAGATGGTAACTAAAACTAGACAATACAGACAAACATTAGAAGGATAAAAACAAATTGGACATGCTGCTCAAGAAAATATATGAATTCTTCCAGTAAATAAAGTATGCACATTATCTTAGTTCAACTTTACTTTATTTATTCTTGACATATTGCTAGAATAGTTGTAAAATTAAATGCTATGTTGAACTGACTTTTATTCTCTATAAAGGATTTAAATTAAAGTCTACAATTGACATGCAGTAAAAGGTATACAGAAGATGTCTTTTCCAATCAGACCTGAGTATAACAGTTAATTACCAACTGTTACCAGTTGGGATAAGTTTTCCCAACCACCCACCAAAAGAAATACCAGTGAAACAAATGTATCCCTTCCCCAATTAACTTACCTGGCTTCCTGATATCTCCCAGTTACCAGTAATAATCCTCTCAATGAAATAAATGTGTCCCTTCCCCAATTTCTCATGTATCCAGCACCAAAGTGAGAAAAACCTAAAAAAGAAAAAGTCTTCCATAGAGAATACAAAGCTTTTATGTTTGACAAGATACTACAAAATAAGCACAAGTTACTTATAGATTATCTACAGTTTAGTATACAAGAAAATTACTGGGCTACAATCTCATTAAAGGGGGATAGATCCTTCTAAAGCCTGAAGATCATTGATAACCTTTTTACTCATAACTTCTTAGAGATTTTCCTAGGCTAGGTCAATGATGTTGGCTTATGACATCAAAGTGATCTCACTCTACATTACCATAAGAAAAAAACCATTCTTAGTGGAGAAGCACAATATGGAAAATTACCACACAAAATAATAAAATAAAAATTTGAAAAAAGTAATTAAATGTTTTTATCTATGGGTGTGTATTAATTCATTTCTATTGTACTTTTGTGTATTGCTGAATAAATTTTTTAACACTGATGAAATAAACATGTTCACTTACAATTGCAGTACCTTTGTAAATATTAATATTCATAAAAAAAAGTTATATAAAAATGTATTCTTAGATTCTGTATTTTTTTAATTTTTTTTTGTGTGAGTCTCTGGTAATTTTTTACCGGTACAGGTGCAAATAGAGGTAAACAAAGGTAAACATTTTTTTTTCATGTTTTTTTAAAGAATTCATCAATGTAAAAGTATCCATGACTTCAGAATTGAACCAATTTAGTTAAGATTTTTTTAAGAACTAGTTCATTGTGATTATCCAAAAATAAAAGTTTCTGCTCAGACCTACTACCTTTTTTATGCAAATATTTTCCTGTATTTTCCTCCGACTTTCACTGCGCTGACTTTTACATCTATGTACAAATATATTTATACGACAAGTTCAATGTTATAGCTTTCATCAATAAATAATATTGACAAACTTAAAGTTCCAATCTATCGATGTCAGTCAATATTGATTCACATTTGAAAGGAGAAATGATAAACATTGCAAATCCTGTTTCATGTCATCCATTTAGAACAAGGTCTGGGATTCCCTGTGGTTTTCGCTTTAAAAGTCATCTGTTCACAGTTTTGATTGTTTCTATTTCCATCTATTATATCTTCTGTTCTCGTCCAAATCCTTTTAATTGGCCACCACTGTTAAATCATTATCATTAAAATACTTCTGAACGTGTTGGCCATTTCTCCAAATAATATCCGCCATTTTGTCATTTTATTCAACAAAAATTTTCACTATTGGTTTAATCGCTTAAACCTGATTTAAAGTCAAGAGATACTTGAAAAATCTGTTTTCACCAATCAGAAACCATACAAATCTCATGAATAATGACTCTGCTCATTCAATGGTAACTGTGTAAACAAACGTGTTATGGAGAACAACTATAGTCGCTTGTAGCAGTAGCGGACTGCTTTATCGGAACGACAATAGTCGCGCATAGCAATCTAAGGGTTAAATTACTGTAAATTCAGAAATTAATGCGGGGTTTTTATCATTGCGAAAAATGGACCGTGAAATTGGGTAATAATCTAATTTGGCATTAAAATAAGAAAGATTATATTATAGGGAACATGTGTACTAAGTTTCAAGTTGATTGGACTTCAATTTTATCAAAAACTACCTTGACCAAAAACTTTAACCTGAAATTCCCACTTTCATTTTCTATGTTCATTGGACCGTGAAATTGGGTAATAATCTAATTTGGCATTAAAATAAGAAAGATTATATTATAGGGAACATGTGTACTCAGTTTCAAGTTGATTGGACTTAAGCTTCATCAAAAACTACCTTGACTAAAAACTTTAACCTGAAATTCCCACTTTCATTTTCTATGTTCAGTGGACCGTGAAATTGGGGTCATAAGTCTAACTTGGTTTTAAAATTAGAAAGATCATATCATAAGCAACAAGTGTACTAAGTTTTAAGTTGATTGGACTTCAGCTTCGTCAAAAACTACCTTGACCAAAAACTTTAACCTGAACGGACGAACAGACGCACAGTCGGACGAACGAACGGAGCCACAGACCAGAAAACATAATGCCCCTCTACTATCGTAGGTGGTGAACGGACGAACAGACGCACAGTCGGACGAACGAACGGAGCCACAGACCAGAAAACATAATGCCCCTCTACTATCGTAGGTGGGGCATAAAAAAGTCATGATAATCAATAAATCAAAAAGTACAAAAAAATACCTGCTGCTAACGATAATGTGGCCTCTTTGTCATCTTCATCTACAGGTGGTTTAGGTGATGATAAATTAGGGGACAAGGGAGGTAACTTAGATGTCTTTACATAGCCACAAAATTGGACAGCTCCCATCGCCAATATCTTAAGAAAAGTGGATCCATCTTTAATAAAACTAAAATAAAACAAGTAATAATCATCAATACAGAAAAGTATTTTTGTCAACATGTTAACTACAAATACACTTATTTGCCATTTATACCACTACCTTCTCAGCCATGCAGTGTAAAAATCATAGCAGAAGTTAATGTACCAGTAAATACAAAATATCTCTTAACCAAAGAAAAGTATATATTGCTAGAAAAGCATAAATTATGAAAATGTTATGCTATCAGGTATAATTGTTTAAAAAACTTATATTTGAGGGACTTTTATTATAAAACAAGAATGTGTCCAAAGTACACGGATGACCCACTTGCACTATCCTTTTCCATGTTCCATGGACCGTGAAATTGGGTAATAATCTCATTTGGCATTAAAATAAGAAAGATTATACTATTGGGAATATGTGCACTAAGTTTCAAGTTGATTGGATTTCACTTTTATCAAAAACTTACTTGACCAAAAACTTTAACCTGAAATTCCCACTTTCATTTTTTATGTTCAGTGGACCGTGAAATTGGGGTCAAAAGTCTAATTTGGCTTTAAATTAGAGAGATCATATCATAAGCAACAAGTTTATTAAGTTTTAAGTTGATTGGACTTCAGCTTCATCAAAAACTACCTTGACCAAAAACTTTAACCTGAAATGGCCACTTTCATTTTCTATGTTCAGTGGACCATGAAATTGGGGTCAAAAGTCTAATTTGGCTTAAAAATTAGAAAGATCATATCATAAGCAACAAGTGTATTAAGTTTGAAGTTGATTGGACTTCAGCTTCATCAAAAACTACCTTGACCAAAAACTTTATCCTGAAATGGCCACTTTCATTTTCTATGTTCAGTGGACCATGAAATTGGGGTCAAAAGTCTAATTTGGCTTAAAAATTAGAAAGATCATATCATAAGCAACAAGTGTATTAAGTTTGAAGTTGATTGGACTTCAGCTTCATCAAAAACTACCTTGACCAAAAACTTTATCCTGAAATGGCCACTTTCATTTTCTATGTTCAGTGGACCGTGAAATTGGGGTCAAAAGTCTAATTTTGCTCAAAAATTAGAAAGATCATATCATAAGCAACAAGTGTATTAAGTTTCAAGTTGATTGGACTTCAGCTTCATCAAAAACTACCTTGACCAAAAACTTTAACCTGAAATGGGACGGACGGACGGACACACAGATGGACGGACGAACGAACGGAGCCACAGACCAGAAAACATAATGCCCATCTACTATCGTAGGTGCGGCATAAAAAACCTTCATTTTAAAATAAGATCATTATATTTGTCAAATTGGAATCAAATGATCTTATGATCTATATAAAAGCAAAGACACTTACTCTGACATTTGTTCTACCACCCTGCCACGAAGTACAATGAAAGACCCCATTATAATAGTGTCAAAGTAACATGGAACCAGAGACCTTGGCACATTGGACAGATGTTTAAATACCTCATCAAACCACTGTCCTAGCTGAAAGTAAAAAAAACAAAATTCAAGTCGTTTTCTAATAAAAACTATAAAGTAGTCATCTTTACTTAATTAATAAATTTTCTCATTCAAATTTATTTCTTTTTCACTTAATGATAGAAAATCCAGTTAAGATTTGCATTTTAACAAATGACCTTTTGGTTAATATTGCATAAGAAAAAAATCCATCTAGATGTGCTCAGTAAAAATTTAATGATATTATACGGGAAATGGCAGTGTGGTAAGTACATATTTTTATTACATTGTTCTTGAATAAATTCTGATTTTTTCTTCTATTATTGACTTTTGTATTGCTATAAAAACAAGAATGTGTCCATTATACACGGATGCCGCACTCATACTTTCACTTTCTATGTTCAATGGAACGTGAGATTGGAAACAAAACTCTAATTTGGCATTTAAAGTAAAAAGATCATATCATAGGGAACATGTGTACTTTAAGTTGATTGGACTTCAAATTCATCAAATACTACCTTGACCAAAAACTTAAAAGATAAATGGGGCATAAAATAGAATAATAAACAATGAACACATGTCTCAGATAGTCTTACTTAGTATAAAAGCAGAATATCCCAACTTTACCTACCTATCCTCATATGTTGTAAGAGTAAAATCAGAATGAAAATCTTGGATAATAAGTTGTTACAATGTATCAAATGTCCTCAATTAATTATCAGAATTTTATTGATCTGTCGTTTATAAACAGACAGTTGCAGTTTGAAAACTAACAGGTATAAGTCATTTTCCATTAATCATTAGACATAAAAGAAAGTTTCTACTACTATACCCCCTTAACTACTCAATTCACTCTTAATAGTAAAAATAAAAATCTTTGTAAACCCTTGAATTTTAAGGTTTGAATCACTGAACCATTTCCTGTGGAGGAATATTGTAATCAACAAGATGTTGGGGTAGAATCCATATCTATATTAATATAAGTTTTTATGATAAAGATAAAACTTAACCTACAACTTTTGTTCCTTCTTTGACTTTAAGTCTGTTAGCTATATACTGAGGAAGCCAGTTCCCCTCTCTAAGATTTCCACAAACAGCATGCCCTAGATCATTCCTTTCTCTCATTTCATTCAAAACAGCTACAATACCTGGGAATAAATAGATTTTAAAGTAGAATATTATAAAAATCACTCATATTGACATAAAATGCTTCAAATCAATGAAAATTGGAAAATGTGTCTATGAGTTGTTTTTTTTTACTAAATAAAGATTTCTAAAAATATTGTCAATTAATGCAATTACCTCTGCTTTCTCATGTTCTTTATCAAAGTGATACAAGTGTAAACATAAAATAACATACCTCTAATACCACAGTAAACAAAAGGACCATGACCTGGTACATCATAGGCACCAAAACCATTCCCATCAGACTGTTCTTCAGCATCACACCGATAAAGCACATGATTAAGATCTGTCAAGGAAAGTTTCCCAACAATGGCCTGGAAATTAGTGGTGTCCCATGATTCATCGTATGTTTTATGACCACTGTAAGATCTCATCAGATAGCCAAACTGACCACAGAATTGACGGATCTTTAATATGGCTTTAGAAGCAGCATTAGATAGACCACACCTACAAAATATATATTGCTTGTTAATTCTACATTCGCTAGAGGTATAGGGGAGGGTTGAGATCTCACAAAACATGTTTAAACCTGCTTTATTTTTGCGCCTGTCTAAAGTCAGGAGCCTCTGGCCTTTGTTTATCTTGTATGCTTGTTTATCTTAATTCATTTATATGTTTTGAAGTTTAGTATGAAGTACATTTACATTGAACTAGTATACATTTTTATTTATGGTCTGGGTGTGGGACATTGAAGACCTACTGGTGGCCTTCGACCGTTATATGCTGTTTGGTCGGATTGTTGTCTTTTTGTTATATTCCCCATTTTCATTCTCAATTTTATGAAATGAATTAATGTTAAAGTTGATTGAATGATTATTCATAACTATTGGCAGACTAAAACTTATAAAACTTTTCTATTTGATAATAATAAGTATCAGCTCTTTATTTCTGATAATTATATTTCATTGTATCTAGAAATTGTAAAAATGTCTTCATCCAAAATATAATTGAGGATACCTACTGAATAATTACAACACTTCCAGGTGTAAATTGTTTAAATGATATTTGTGTAGTTTCTCCACTTTCTGACAAGGTAATGTCCACCATTTTTGTTTCTTTAGGATCAAAGTTCTGTCTCATTTCAAGGTAATAATTAGGTAAACCATTAATATATTCAGAATCTTTGACATATGTGAATTCTTTAGCTTCGAGAACTCTTCCTTCAAACAACACTTCCTTTACTCGCCCTGTAACAAACAAATGAAGCACTATTATTACATTTATTAATAATTGAGAAAATCTAGCAACATTGATGCAGACCCCAGATAAAAATCAATTAATGATATAATACAAATGTGATGACAACCCTTACAACTAATTTAACATTGACGTATCATGTGATGATATGGATGAAGGTCTGGTAAAAATTGATCCCAACTGAATAATGGTTTAAATTTTCAAAAATAAAATCTTCTAACATCGACATTTTAGTTTTTGTAAGCCATTCAGTCAGTGAGTTTTCACAATATATACATATTATGGAATATATTCCATCATATTAACTGATTTTCGTCATGTGCATGTGAGTAAAAATGAGGAAGTGATTGGATGGGTGTGTATTCATTACATTTCTATGTCTTGTCCTGTACACATTGATTTGTCTTGTGTTAAACATGTTTGTAAACTAAAAAAAACTTTGTTAATTGTGAATATGTATATATCTATGTTTAGGAAACCCACACATAGCCTCTTTAAATAAATAAAGAATTAAATGAACTGATTTAAGTGCCTGTGTTTGCAAAGGGCAGACACAACTACAATAGTTTCTTTCCTATCTATTCTTATATGACCTATTATTGAAGAACCAGCTTTTCAGGTGTAATACCACAAAATCATGGTTAGTCACATCCGGTTGCATACAAAAGTAGGTCTAAAAAAATATTCCCTTGAATTTGACCGTTGTAGGTAATTAATCCTACATTTTATTCTTTGGTATTTCAAAACACCATTATTTTTTATTTGTGATTTCTATAGAAAATTTTGTAATCTTGACGTTACATGGTGACTAAACCTTGTACACAGATAGAATAAGGGGAGAAATTTGATTGGTTAACTTCCAATGATCGTTATTTTCTTATATGCAATGAAATGTTATGTGAAACTTTTTCTATAGAACTGGACAGGATAAAACTTTACTCATGCCAAGTATATCTTTATTTGAAACAAAGATAAATTCTGCACAATTTTTTGAAAAGTGCAAATTTAACAAAGACTAATAGAGGAAAATCAATGGTGGTATTACACCTAATATGGGAAGCTGTACATGCACCTATGTCCTTGTGAGTAATCTGATGTGTTAAAATTTCTTGCTATTTAAGTGAAATAATACAAAAAAATAAATATTCTGAGTGGATTGAGTCTCCAAACCACATTTTATGAGAAAAGTGTCTTGAAATAGGACCGTACCATGTATATTCAGTTGACAGATAAAGCCATACTAAGTGCATATATAATTTTTTTTTTGGAGGGGGGTGGGCTTTTCTCCTTATTTCTTATATTTTGCTATGATATAACATTTTCCTAGGTAATACTTATATAAATATATAGTTATAAGTAGATGAAATTATTATTAATGTTGTAACGACAAGTTATTCACTAAAAGAGAAGCCTTTTATGTCGCTCTTTGGAACGCAGCGTAAATTAAATTTTTACATAAGGACTTATTGAAACCTCCTTGGAGACAGTAAACTTTTATATGGATTGTTCATTCTGCTAAAATGCTTCAATTACTCATTTCTTATAACATTTCTACCATAAATGAGTGAAAGTTACCCCAATATTTTTATTTATTGGCCTGAAAAGTGGAAATTTTGAGGAAATGTGAGGTGTAAATTGACCCCAAGAGACCTTATAAAGAAGACAAAGATGTTTATTAGTGGTATTTTATCTTCCTAAAACCATCTTGTGTATCATTTTTAACTGTTTGTAGGCAGATAAGATAGACATTTAATAATTTATTGGTCCACAATCTATTCTAACTTGATGCGGCTTGGTTTGGATTTGTCGAAGAAATTTTGCTCGAATCGCTGTAGATGTCGTCTTTCATTATACTAGTTTTTTCTCAAACTATTGAACTGATTATGACAAAACTTGACAGAAATGCTTGAAATAACCAGTATTACAAAGGGAAAAAGTCACATTCAGTTTATTGAACAAAAAGGTCTTCTTTAGGTGTAATACCACCAAATCATGGTTAGTCACATCCGGTTGCATACGAAAGTAGGTCTAAAAAAATATTCCCTTGAATTTGACCGTTGTAGGTAATTAATCCTACATTTTATTGCAGTAAAACTATTTCTGTGTCATAAACATATGTCTTTGGTATTTCAAAACACCATTATTCTTTATTTGTGATTTCTGTAGAAAATTTTGTAATCTTGAGGTTACATGGTGACTAAACCTTGTACACAGATAGAATAAGGGGAGAAATTTGATTGGTTAACTTCCAATGATGGTTATTTTCTTATATGCAATGAAATGTTATGTGAAACTTTTTCTATAGAACTGGACAGGATAAAACTTTACTCATGCCAAGTATATCTTTATTTGAAACAAAGATAAATTCTGCACAATTTTTTGAAAAGTGCAAATTTAACAAAGACTAATAGGGGAAAATCAATGGTGGTATTACACCTTCACACATGAATTTTCCTCAAGGCTTTATTGTATGGCATTGGACTTTTTTCAATAATTTGTCTTAAAAAAAAGAGAAATCCAATATATTATTCCTTAACAAAAACTAAATAAGTACCCTGAACTACTATAGGCTTTATATAGCCTGTTCCGTGTGGATCTTGTGGATGTTGGAAGGCTGTTCTAGCAACTAGTACTACAGAATCATGGTTATTGGGATTATGTCTAGTAACTGCTACAACATCATCTCGTAAATTGTCAACATACACCTGAAAAATATTACAATTAGTCAATAACTCCATTATCATTTAAAACTTATTCAAAGAAAATATAATTTATTATCATTATTTTTATTCTTACAAATGTTTATAATCAATTCTAGCTTTGAAGTTTTGACAGTGGTGGTATCTGAAATGTTGGTCATTTATACAAGGTTGTAAGGCCACGGTTTTTTAATTTGTTGGTTTACGGATTTTCCTCATGAAAAAGTCGGGTCGGTTGGTCGAAAAAAAAAAGAAAAAAAAAAATCTTTCAAGACAGAAAAAAAATGCAAAATAAATATTTTCTAACAAAATGTTTTTATGCTATTTTGTCATCATTTCAAATTTTAGTTCGATGAAATATTCTTGCTCAGCTGTCATAAATATCGCATGACATTGTCTAATGATTTGCCGTAAAAAAGGGTGGTGTTCACAGACAAAGACGAAATTAAATAGTCTTTTCACAAACAAGAAAAACAAATTCACGTAGCTCTTAATCAATTCCAGAAAACTTCGTGAGTAATGATCTTCAAAAACGAAAAATGATAAAGAAAAAAAGTAAAAAACGTCGTACGAAAATAAGTTTCAACACAAGTGTCAAAAACGTAATAGACTCGTCCACGGAAAAACGAGAATATCGGGTTAATCTAGTGTCATGCATTCCCGTTTTTAATCCAAATGGGCGATATTTTTTTTTTATTATCCATGAAACAAGAAAATTCTAAATGAATTGTTGATATTCAGAACTTTTACTTCGAAGGTGCTTTCCACCTGTCCACATTTGGACAAGTCTATTTCTATGAGATTATGCATCTTACAGACTGATGACAAATAAGGGAAACAAACTTATTGTGTAATGGGTTTTAAACACAGATTTCGTTTCGCAAAATTATTTGCGTAAACGACATTTCAAGGTCAGTTATAATTGATTTGTCTATTTTTAGAAACGTAAACTGGAAGTTTTATTTTTTCACAACAGAAAGTGTCATCACTTCTGTAAGTGATTCATGCATTTCATTTCATAAAAAAAGAAGAATTTAATTATTTTTCGGGGATAATGTATTTGTTTGGGTCGGCGGGAATAAAAAAGCATGAAAAGTCAATTTTATTTTTATTCTAGGAATCGGCAAAATCGGGTTGGCGGATCCGTAAACCAACAAATTTTAAAAATCCTGGCCTAAGTTGGTTAATGTTAGAATCTGTATCATATTTTTATACTTCATCTTGCAGAAGTCTTTTTTTTTATCCCCCCATTTCTATTTATGTTTCATGTACTATCATCAATCAAAATGAATATGAAACATACATGTATATTTTCACAAACACTTTTTTTATAGAGATAAATGGTAAAAAGTGACATTTTACTTTTGATCATTGTTTGAATAGAATTTTATCATATTATCAACTTTTTCCTCTGGTTTATATAATTTTTCGACAGGTAACCTACTTTGTGGTAGGACATCCTCATATAAGTAAAAGCAACATACAGACATAAAATAAAACTAGAGGCTCTAAAGAGCCTGTGTCGCTCACCTTGGTCTATGTGCATATTAAACAATAGATACAGACAAATTCATGACAAAATTGTGTTTTGGTGATTGTGATGTGTTTTTAGATCTTTATTTACTGAACATTCTGTTGCTACAATTTTCCTATCTATTATGAACTTGGCCAAATAATTACAGTGGAAAGTATTTTCTAAAAATTTACCAAAATTTACAAAAATTAATAAAGATTGTTAAAAATTGACTATAAAGGGCAATAACTCGTAAAGGGATCAACTGACTATTATGTTCATGCTGATTTATTTGTAGATCTTACTTTGCTGAACATTATTGCTGCCTACAGGTTATCTCTATCTATAATAATATTCAAGATAATAACCAAAATCTGCAAGATTTCCTTTAAATTACTAATTTGGGGGCAGCAACCCAATAACCAGTTGTCAGATTTGTCTGAAAATTTCAGGGCAGATAGATCTTGACCTAATAGACAATTTAATCCCCTCTCAGAATTGCTCTAAATGCTTTGGTTTCAGAGTTATAAGCCAAAATCTACATTTTACCCCTTTGTTCTATTTTTAGCCATGACGGCCATCTTGGCTGGTTGGCCAAGTCATTCCACACAATTTTTAAACAAGATACCTAAATGATGATTTTGGCCAAGTTTAGATAAATTTCTAGCAGTTTCAGAGGAGAAGATTTTTGTAAAAGAATACTAAAATTTTTGAAAAATGGTTAAAAAAGACTATAAAGGGCAATAACTCCTTAAGGGATCAACTGACAATTTTAAGCATGTTGACTTATTTGTAGATCCTACGTTGCTGAACATTATTTTTTTTTACAGTTGATCTCTATCTATAATAATATTCAAGATAATAACCACAATCTGCAAGATTTCCTAACAATTACTAATTCGGGGGCAGCAACCCAATAACGGGTTGTCCGAATTGTCTGAAACTTTCAGGGCAGATAGATCTTGACCTTAAAGTCAATTTAACCCCTTGTCAGAATTGCTCTAAATGCTTTGGTTTCAGAGTTATAAGCCAAAATCTACATTTTAACCCTATGTTCTATTTTAAGCCAAGGCGGCCATCTTGGTTGGTTGGCCGGGTCACGCCAAACAATTTTTAAACTAGATACTCCAATAATGATTGTGGCCAAGTTTGGTTAATTTTAGCCCAGTAGTTTCAGAGGAGAAGATTTTTGTAGAAATTTACAGACCACGGACGCAGGACGACGACGGACGCCAAGTGATGAGAAAAAAAGGTTGACTTTTCTTCTTTAAGTTGCATTTACTTGACTGAGGAGAAGGGAACCTGTCAAGAAAATATAAACTCCAGGGTCAAAAGTTGTAATATGAAAATAGTCCATTAAGGATTAAAGGTATTTTAAATATTATAGCGAATCCTGTCATAGTTTTCCACAGATTCACCTGCAAGTTACCTGTTGATTTAAACTTTTGGCAGTTCTATTGTCCCATCTAACAATTACAACAAGTATTGTTCTCTGTTTAGTTTATTCAATGGGAATTTTAAATTTCTTGCAAGAGAAATCTATCATTCACTGATTAATTTACCTGAACAAAAAATTGAACTATCAAGGATGGAAATACTGCATGTGATGTATTTATTCAATCAATAACACATTTTCAATTTGTTTGATATAAACACTGATTTAAAAATTAAAAGTTGATTTCTGATAAAATTTCAACATTTTACCTATTAAAATTTGCTATTTTTTAATAGTCTGTTCACAATTGAAAACTTGAAATGATAATGTTTAAATAATTAAGGTCTTCATAACTAAAGAACCACGAAAAACATGCAGATTCTTTGAAACATAAATGCATGCAGTAGTTAAAAAAAATAAAAAAAAACCTTTTATAATTAAATCAGTGCTTATATTGAACAGATTGAAAATATATTATTGATATTGAATAAATACTGTATCACATGCAGGTTATGTGAGTTTATACATGTATTTCAATTAACAAAGAAGATATTTTTTTGGTCAGGCAGATTAATCAATGAGTGATAGATTTCTCCTAGAAGAAATTTAAATGTCCAAGTGAATAAACTACACAGAGAACAATACCTGTTGTATTGATTCAATTGCACAGGTAAACTTGCAAAAGTTTAAATACCTTGGTCAAGAGCAGACGACTCTGTGGAAAACTTTCATTTGGTTCGCTAAAACAAGAATATATGTCAATAGGACCACATAACATACCTTATTACATTTCCAGGCTCAGAGAATCATAAAACCAAGGTACAAACCCTTATTTTAAAATAAATAAATTACATATTCATTTCAAATAATTTTTGCAGTCAATATTTGCTACCTCTGAATACTTCTCATAACCAAGTTTGAAGTGAAGTTCATTAAGTATTTTCTTTCCTGCTGTAATACCAAAGTTCTTATTCATAAATGGTCTAGCAGGAGACTCATCAGTTGTCCAGGCCATATACTTCCTTTCTTCGGTCACTACATTGATCTACAGATAACAATTTCATTTTATTTTGTGATTTTCAAGTGAAGCATCATAAAAGAACACAATCTGAAACACTTTATTTTTCATGACATTTTCAGAAAAAGAATATGTAATTCTTCAACCTTAAAAGGTTATCAGGATCAATATACATAAAATACATTTATTCATTTATCATTTAACATTTTGTTTGTTATGCTCTCAGAAATTACACATCAAAATAAAGCAAAGGACTTTCTCCATTCAAAATTCATATAGTGAAAATAAAAATGGACTTTTAATCTTCTCAAACCATTGCTAGGGGTCATCTTAACTTGCACCGATGAGATTTTTTGCTCCATGTTGAAGGTCTCATTATGACTTTGAGATAAAGAACAGCAATAAAAGCACTGTTCCTTTGCTCTTTACTGAGCATAAACTGAATTTGTGCTATGGATGGTAACCTGTTATCCTTCCTTTTTTTATTAAAGGTTAAAGATATCAGTTGATCACACTTTAATATTAAAGACATCGTGTATGTCTAATATTTTGTAATGAAACAATACCATGTGGTTATTAATGTAAAAAAAGATTAACTAACAAGTAGGAAGGATTAATAAAAATTAATGTTCACTACTATTCTTATGACATATTATTGATATTGATCACTTGTAAATACAGGAACATAACAAATGAATCCTAAAAATTGTACTTCCTATTGGAAACACTTACAAATCATTTAACACAATATAATAAGACTTCATAACCAGGAACACATAGTACACTTACATGTTTAGGAACAAGCTGATCATATCCTCTGTTACTTCCTACAGCACAACATGCCATACAAACTAAAGCAGCACTAGGGAAACTGTCATATGGAGATCTCAACTACAATAAAGTTTACAAAATTGATTATGTATGTTCTTAGTAATCTCATTTTTCGTTTTCAAAATTTGTGTTCAATGAATCAAAATACCAAATAATAGAGTGTGCACTTATTTAAGTGTATCATATACTCTCAGATTATTTAAGTGTATCATATACTCTCAGATTATTTAAGTGTATCTTATACTTTCAGATTATTTAAGTGTATCATATACTCTCAGATTATTTAAGGAGGCTCGCGGGTATAAAATTTTCAGAAAAAAAGAAACATTTATTTTTCATTACAAATTTGATTAATTACCTTAAGTAGTTGTTACTTTATCATATGGTACAAAAATTATTCCAATGAATCAATTCGTGTTGGCCCCACGTGATTTTTAAAATGTAGATATAATTGAAAAAGCTCCAAATTATCTCCCTTTGGTTCAAAAATGCCATTTTTTGGCATTAAAATTGAAATATCTTTTTTAACTCATCAGTGACCTATATTTTTTATTGTTGTTTTCGAATAAGCTGTACATAGACTAAATAATTGTAAAATTTCAGCGATTTCTGTAATTTAGTTATTTTTTTATTTCGATATTACCTCTTTTTATCCTATCAGTTCAACAGAAAATAAGTACTTTTACAAAAATGTATGCTTATTTCGAAGGCAGATTGTGAGCGTAAATGGACGGTGACCCCATTTTTTTATTTCATTTTTCTATTAGTTTAAAGATAAAGTTCATTTGTAGAAAAATATAGCGAAATCTTATATTAAATAAAAAAAATGATTTAGACCCGCGAGCCCCCTTAAGTGTATTATATACTCTCACATTATGGTGGAATGTAGCATAATTTGCCTCAGTTAAAGGATAAAAAAAATTGAGAATACAATTTAAAATATAATTACCTCAATAGGACTCTTATTATCATGAGTTTGATCAAACAATAAAGCATGTGCTGTTGTTGGTAATAAAGGTCGTAATCTAGGTTGGTTAAATGAACCCACTGAATGACCTCCATATCTATGTATTAATCTGCCTTGTTCATTGGCATTTCCAGCATTCAGTGACTCTGGAAAATAAAAAATAAAAATAAAAGTACATAATTGCAAAAATGTGGACATTACTGTTTACTGTATAGTAATGCAACTTTATTTCTATCTTCACTTTGTACTGAGATCTGAAAATAACTCAATTTTACCTGTACCTGTATTTCACTTACCTTATTTTTAAGCAAATTGATCATGTTATTATCCCACAATTAAGATCTTCTAGTTTTGTTTCATATGTTTCATGATAATAGTCTTTTTAAAAGAATGATATTTACTTTAACATTTCAAGATATTATTTTCAATTATAATCTGTGAAAGTATTTCCAATTATAATACATTTATTTGGGGTTTTATTTACTAATTTAACTTATATTCAGATACATTATTATTATTCCAAAGTATTTGCAAAGATTGTTTTTTTTTTATAAACTATTCTATATTTTACTTCCAAGACGGAATTTCACAACAATGGAAAATATATCATAGTGAAATAAAGGGATGGGACCAATATTGAAGAGTTACTCTCAAAAGTTTGAACAAAACACAAAATTAAATGAGGTGAATAAATACAAATATAACACTCAAAACTCCATAAATAGTTTCCATAGGTTTTAACTGGAATTAATTGCTCAATCTTCAGATGTTTTTTAGGTGTTGTGTTGTGAGGACTGTTGTTGGCCTTTTGTTGTTTTTTAGGTGTTGCGTTGTGAGGACTGTTGTTGGCCTATTAGTGTTTTTTATGTGTTGTGTTGTGAGGACTGTTGTTGGCCTTTTGTTGTTTTTTATGTGTTGTGATGTGAGGACTGTTGTTGTCCTTTTGTTGTTTTTAGGTGTTGTGATGTGAGGACTGTTGTTGGCCTTTTATTGTTTTTAGGTGTTGTGGGGACTGTTGTTTGGCTTTTGTTGTTTTTTCCTTTGACCATGGTATAGTTTGTTTTTTCTGACTATGGTGTAGTTTGTTTTTTTGTCCCATTGGTATCTTTTCAAACTATTCATTTATCAGAAACATTTATCCTGTCCTTACCTCTAATTAGTGAATTGATGCCAAGTTTGTTCATAAATATATTATCTAGATCTTCATGTCCAGTAAAAAGCTCTGCTACAACATACAAATCAGGTCTCACCTTCCTAGCAGCATCAATCATATACTACAAAATGTACAATAAGTGCAAGTGTATATTGAAACTTACCTAACATCTAGTTGGTTAAGCCTGTCTTATAAAAACATAATACATTTATTATTATTTTTTTTAAATTATAAAATTAAAGACTGAATAAACTATTCTAGAAATAAAGAACCTTAGTAAGTGCACTCACAAACCCCATGTCCCCACATTGTCACTGGAAAAATAAAATAACTGTAAGTAAAAAAATTGAATCATAATTTCCTGTTGATATGCACATCTACATGTACGTAGTATATCCTTATTATCTACAAAGTTTCATGAAATTCTGTTGTGTGATTTCAGAGGAGTTGCGGTGAAAAACTGTTGCAGTAGTATATTGAAACAAATCAGTTCAAAGAGGCGTAACTCATAGACAAAAATTTGAATTCTTATTTCCTGTTGATACGCACATCTACATAGTATGTCCTTATTATTTTAAAAGGTTTCATGAAATTCTGTTGTGTGGTTTGAGAGGAGTTGTGATGACAAGAAACTGGACAGACGGACGGGTAAAAAAATGATACCCTCCGCAACTTTGTTGTGTGGGTTATTATTAACAGTGAAACATCAAACATGTAGACAACTACTACAATCTGAGTTAAAAATAAAGATTACGGCTACAAACTCCTAATGATATAAACATAACTTATGATGACCATCACTGTCACATCAATGTTACTGAATTAATTTGTCAAAAAATGTGTAAGTCTTCTAAGGAAGATCAGAGTCATCTACAACTATCAAATTTTCAGTTGAAACTGGTTGAAAGCCCTGGACAAAGATCAAAAGTAACATACCCAGGTAGGTACAATCTCTTGGCAAAATCAGGTTAAAATCATTGAAATTAATAAAATTAATTCTATAAATGTATATAATTTCACTATCTCCACTTACTGCCGCCACATGTAATGGAGTACTATGACAGTTGTCTAATCTAACACCATGAAATATTCTAGCTGTAGTTTCAGCATAGTTCTTCATCAGATCCCATAAGAAGGGACAGTCTTCTGGTTTTTCTCCAAACCTTAATTTAACACTATCTCCCCATGCTATCAGCTCTCTTCTTAGATATACATCTCTTCCTGTTAATATAAACCAATTCAACAATTATAAAACAGGAAATGATAATTTATTTGCAAACCATTATTTAATAAAAAAAAACATATATATTCTATCCATCAAATTTATATTCTAATCTTTGCCAATATTGTAAAATTTGTAGATTTGGGGTTCTATGTGTTTTAGTTATATTTTGCATTTACGAAAACTCTAAAATTCTAAAATCTAAACTGGTTGTATATTGATTGTTCCCTAATACTATACTGTTTTCATAACACTTCAACTTTTGTAACACACATAATGTGATATTTTCATATATTTTTAAACCTTAAATTTGAAAGAGGATACTTTTAAGTTCTAAACAGAAGAACACACATAGAAGGGTATTAATACAGCTCTCAGTTCTTCCTTGAGTTTTTAATTTGTCTAAAATGCCAAGAAACTAACCTGGCTCTGCAAAGTTTTTAAGGGGATCATCCCCCATCACCCAACCATTTACTGCCATTATATGAGCAGCTCCATCGCCATACATTGTACCCTCTTCAAAATCCAATGTTCCTTGGTGTGATGTTGGTTGTACAAAATAACTGTCAATGAAACATTGAAAATACATAACTGCATTTCTGCTGATCTTGTATTGTTTATTCTTTTCACACCTTATAGTTTCTGTCTATTGATAATAAATTACTGTTATAATTAACAAAAAGTTTTACTTGTTCAAATATCAGTATTGTGAATTTGTCAAGACTAGGATTGAAGGTATTGGTACACACAGACATTCTGAACGTTCTTAATCTGTTAAGACTTTGTTCCTTTTACTAGTTCAAGAAATAAGATCATTAACCATTTAGTTTTATTTACAACCATGACAGCCATATTTGTTGGATGGATTGTGGGGACAAAACAAACAAACTTTATACAAGAATCATTCAGGCCAAGTTTGGTTCATGTCACTATATCAGTATATGATTTATTAGCAAAAATTAAGAAACTATGACATACTTAAACATCAATGGCTCCTTAGCTGTAACTTTGCCTAGTTTAGGACCATCACCAGTAACATATCTGTATCTAGCGTTCGCTATAAAGTTCTCTAATGCTTTTCCAATATGGTTTATGACCATGTTTTCTTTTTCTGTAGCCAACTCATCCAGTCTGTGTCTTAGCACTTTGGAACACACATCAATTCTTTCTTGACGACTTTGCACACCAGGTCTACAGGAAGCAAATATAAAAAGAAATAAAAACATGTTACAACTCACCACATTATAAAAAAGTTTACTACACAACACATCCAACTGATAAGGATCATTTCCTTTAACCAAAGTTTACTACACAACACATCCAACTGATAAGGATCATTTCCTTTAACCAAAGTTTACTACACAACACATCCAACTGATAAGGATCATTTCCTTTAACCAAAGTTTACTACACAACACATCCAACTGATAAGGATCATTTCCTTTAACCAAAGTTTACTACACAACACATCCAACTGATAAGGATCATTTCCTTTAACCAATGTTTACTACACAACACATCCAACTGATAAGGATCATTTCCTTTAACCAAAGTTTACTACACAACACATCCAACTGATAAGGATCATTTCCTTTAACCAATGTTTACTACACAACACATCCAACTGATAAGGATCATTTCCTTTAACCAATGTTTACTACACAACACATCCAACTGATAAGGATCATTTCCTTTAACCAATGTTTACTACACAACACATCCAACTGATAAGGATCATTTCCTTTAACCAAAGTTTACTACACAACACATCCAACTGATAAGGATCATTTCCTTTAACCAAAGTTTACTTTATTGGAAGACCTTTCTGTTTTTCACAGATTTATAACTGGAAAGTTTAGAAAAAAACAACAAATTACTGTAAATTCATAATTATTGCAAGGTTCTTATTAATTTTAATAAGGAGACTTTTTGAGTATTGACGTCATACAATGACCTATAGTTGTTAACTTCTGTGTAATTTGGTCTCTTGTGAAGAGTCCTATTAGCAATCATACACATCTTCTTTTTTATAATGCAAAATAATGATTCTGGTATCAATCATAATATGATCTTTAATGTTTTGTCAGCAGGGCTCACGCTACCAGGCGATTTGGGCAAAGAAGTCGCTTTCCCGACTGTCACTTCGCTTTCCTCGACCTCCAAAAGCGGAGACAAGTAGCCCTGTTGTTTACGATACTCGCTTTCAGTTGCTTACGTCATCGGAGATTTTCAATTTTTACCAAGTTGATGAAACATCAACTTTTTATTGATAATTAAAGAAATTTAGACATAAACGATTAAATATCTTATGAAATGAGGTTGAAGCATAGTTTTTGCAGCTTGTAGCAAGTTATTTGATAGAAAAACAACTTTTTATCACTTCGTGCACTTCCGAGAGTTCCGGTGCTTGTTAGTCGAAAACGTACATCAACCTAACTTTCTGCTGTAAAATAAGTTTGTTGCTTCATTTTAACTTGATAAAAGTTGCCTCCAGTAAATGTTTAATCCATTTATTGCATTAAAAACGTCATGATCCTTTCCAAATAACTTGTCAAACATCGTTTATTTTTGTAAATTTTCTTGCAATCATCTGCCATTGTCCGATTTCTAAACTACAGATCGGAAACAGACCAACTATGACCGAAATCTGTATTTTTACAAAAATTACTACGGACGAACAAATGAACAGCTGACAGAAGAATATTGATTTCAAAAGGAAAAATTACGCATTCCACACGCATTAAAAGACTTTTGGTTATGTCTAAATAAACTCATCATTGATTGGTGTATATAATTCCCTATAATTTATATGGATTGTTGTAAACTATTGTAAAGTTGCTTAACTCTTAAGACTATTACACTAAAATCAATATATTATGGCCCAGCTTACCTTTATATATCTTTTGATGAGAAACACTGATTTCATACACAAGATAGTTTTTAATTAAATTGTAATTGATATACATGAATTATAAATTCTTTACCATTTTAAAAAAAAAATTTTTTTTTTTAGTGCTAGACATTTAGTTGGTAGTTTCTCACAAGGACCTTAGGGCTGTTCCAGAAAATACTATGTCCCCCCCCAGGGACGGCACTTTTTTTTAACCCCCACCACCCACAGAAATAAAAATAAATTAGAACAACACTTCCTTTGCATTATGGTATTTCAAATACAACCACCCACATAATATTTTAAAAAGTTGCCTTCCCTGGGGGGGACATAGTATTTTCTGGAACAGCCCTTAGTAAAATTTAAACAACTTTTAGTTTGAAATGTTACTTTAATTGAATACTCAGATATGAATTGAACAATATAAAGAACATTATTTACAAATGACTGTTTGTACTACAGTAAAATCCAAACATTGTGGCGCACCGCGCAAATGAGCACTTCTCTTTTAAATCTCACCACTTCTCCCTGTAATTCTGAAGTAGTGTGAGCCCTGGTCAGTCTCCAAAAAAACGCATTTAGTAAATGCACACATTAATTTCTAGATCTAGAGTAAACATGTATCACATTAGATATGCCTGGCCTATTTTAGCAAAAAAAAAAAAAATCAGCTATCAGAATGATGATCATAGATAGTTCTCATGATCAGAACCATACCTCTTAACAATCTAATCACTTTGATACATGAATTTTTATGCAAAAGCATACCAAATATTGATGAGGTATTGAATTTATCTGAAGACAATTACATTTAATTTGAACAGTGTAAACTTCAAGCATAAATGAGGAGTCAGAGTTTACTACTTCATGAACAATAAATGCATGGATGGGCGATGGTAATTTAACAACATAACAACAATGGAATATCGAACATAAGTATTTTTTTATAAACTGACCTAATTAGAAATCATTTGAAAAATATCAAAATTCATATAAAGACAAAACATTACCTACAGTACTTAAAGCTTACCTATCTGTATTATACAGCCTTAATGCTGTGTCTAAATCTATGGAACACTTATTACGACGGAATTCTTTATCTTGAATTATCTCTAAAACTGGTCTGGATGACGATATGAATCTGTTTTCTACAAAATAAAATATTGAACTTAAAGGAAAAGGCCATGTTTATAATTTTTTGTAATTATCTGTTACAAATTAGTTTCAGTTGTTATAAAAAAATAAAATAATTAACTATTTAGCAGTTTTAATTGTTATAGAGGGGTTTTTAATTTTTACATATTTGAATTTCCCGCCTTCACTGGGGGCGGCCATGACCGGTGAACATCTGACGTCACATAGTCGGTTTGTTTACAAGACAAAAACACAGGTGTATTTATGTATTTATGGATAGAAAATTAACGTGTTTCCGATTTATATTTTTAATTGTGAAGCGATTGTGAAATGGCAGAAGGCCGGGACAATCTTGGAATAATTCCTTATGATTACGAACCGGAGTTTACGCAAGAAGAACTGCAAAATATAAGAGAGACATCGCCGATCACAAATCTTGCAACTTTAGAAGATTGGTGCAGTGGCAATGCATGTGAAGAAATGCCTTCGCCGGAGGAATGTATTTGTTGTTGCTCCTCTGAATATGTGCAACCGAACATTGATGACTTGGAGTGCATAACTGAACACCCTCAGTTTCAGCTGATCGTCCTTAATTCAGACGTTTTGACAGTGGCATTTATTCAGATATTTATGTTTCAAGGAAATGCAGGTCGTGTCCCGGATAATTTAACAAATCAGTAAGTCAATTTTACATCGAATATTAAGCTTACTAAATTTCGTAAATTGCTTAAAATTCTCGCTATCTTTATCTAACATTCATTGACATTCTCAACAACAACAAAAATGAAAAAAAGGGGGGGTGCACATATGCCTCCTCTCACCTGATAAAATGTTTTTATTATTAGTATTGACACTCTTATATATAGTCTAGCATGGAAGTAAAATCAAAGATATGAAACTTTGAAATAACTAAACTAATTTATATATATATATTTGAAAGAAAAATATGTTTCCATTTATATGTTTTAAAATGCCACATTATTTAAGTGTCCGTACCAAGTCAGGAGCCTCTCTAGTAGTTGACGTTTGTTTGTGTGTTACATATTTGTTATTTTTTATTTTTTTATATAAATAAGGACGTTCGTTTTCTCGATTGAAATGTTTTACATTATCATATCGTGGCCATTTATAGCTGACCGGCTATGCAGTATGGACTTTGCTCATTGTTGAAGGCCGTACAATAACCTACATGTATAGTTGTTAATGTCTGTCATTTTGGTCTCTTGTGGACAGTTGTCTCATTTGCCATCATACCACATCTTCTTTTTTATATTATGTGTACAAAATGTAACTGTAATGAATAACAAGATATTGTAAAATAAAGAACTTTGAACTCTACATGTATATATGTTAAAACCCATAATTACCACAACTAATAAAACTGATTTGACAGTTGTATTTATTAAAATATGATAAAAAGCAAAATATTAATTATAATTGTCTTACTTTTCAGGCAGTCAAGGTTGACAGCCTACAGGCAGTTTGTATGTTGGATGCTGAGAGGAGAAAAACTTGGAAAAGGAAAGAGAGTTGTTATCCCATCGTGTGTGGTGAAATGCATTCGTGAAGCATTTCCAGAGTCAAATGGACATTACACAGGTTTTAGAACAGTATTTGACAATAGTTCACATTTGTTCTAATATATATAATTATGTTTATTATGTACAGTGCTACTGAATTGATTTTTTAATTTCATTTAAAAAATATTTGCTCTAATTTGACTCATTTATTTATTTGTGATTCACATTCAATCACAAACTTTGTTAAATCTTGAAATAAGATTTTGAACTAGTTCAGCCTTTTCCGGTGCTGGTACAGGTGCAATATTGCCCTGATTTTTTGTGTCAATTTTGGGAAAGATCATCTCTGCCTTTTGCAAAACACACATTTTCATCATTGTGTTTACCCACTTATATGTCTTAGTGTTATACACTGGTTTAGCTACCCATTTTGCTGTTATCTTTGAGTACACAGTTTTGTACACTTCATTTCCTTGTGCGTCAATTTTTTTTCCACGGTTTTGTGACATATTGTGGTCAATTACTGCTAGCGATGTTCTAGCATTCATCTGGTCAAAGTCAAATTCTTGTCGCTTTGGAACATATTTTAAAAGCAAGCTATGGTACACCTCCAAATTTCCAGTGTGGCAGAACTCGCTTAAATGTTTAATGTCTTTCCTTAACCGTTTATTAAGGATAACTTCTTTCAAAGCATTGTGTGCTTTCGAATCCTTCACAAGCCACCTTTTTTTTTCAGCTATAGCTGGTGTTATCTCTTCGTGTGCACAGGATGTGACTGCCTTGCCCTCGAATGTGTGAAGGTTTGTCACATGATGAACGATTGAAACCCAGCTTTCCTCTAACCATTCCTTATCCCCGTTGCAATTGCTTGCACACCACCATAGGTGATTGCAAATAGCCTTAATCCATGGTGCAAGGTCTTCAGCTCCCCTCAGTTTGGCTTTTTGTTGGAGTTTTTTGCGTACACTTTTTGCCAAATGCCATACATCAAACTGGTGTTCAGTCTCAGGATATTGTTTGTTCATCACACTTCTTATCTGGACATGTCGATCAGTTGCAAGAACAGTAATTTGAAAACCTTTGTCTAAAAGGTACTCCATACATCGACGGAAACCCTCTACCTCCATCTTAGAGGAACTCCCAGTTTCAGTAACTTTGATAGTGACAAAAGCCAATATGTGTTGTGTTTCAATGTCAAGTAATGAATATGTGCAGTATTTGGCATTGAAACCAGGTGAATCACACCTACCATCTCCTGCAAGCCTTAGTGGTCTATTTGAAGCTTTCACTTTGTCTAATAATTTTCCCTGTATAACCGTCCATGTGTGTGCAATAACTGGCATAATAATTTCTCGTTGTATGGTGTAGTAGGTTGAACTTCCAATAAATTTTAAATTCATGAACTCAGCAAATTGGGCTATGTGTGTGTAGGTTTGACCACATAACATTGTAGCAGCAGTGACTAGTAAGTTGCCAGCTGGCATGTTGCCTATGAGAGGTTGGGATAACCACTTATAGACAAGATGCCCACTGGTACAGAACACAGAAACTCTCATGATGGTACCAGATGAACAATCTTTTTTAGTGTCTGACAAATCTACTGGACAGTTGCACTCATCACATTTAAGCCTAGCAAAGAGTTGATCCAGTTTGGTTTCAAAAACAATAAATTTTCTTTGATTAGTAATGCAAGTTTGAGTATCAGAGGCTGCAGTACTATCATCTGAATCTATGCTCTCATTTCCTTCATTTTCATCAGAATTTTGGATATCACGGTCGATGTCAAAGGTCAAGTCATTCTTATCATCACTGAAAGAATGACTTGCAATTGAGCTGTTGAAAATATCATTCTCTTTTATTGGAGTTGAGATTGAGGACGGAGGTATCTTAGGTATTGGAGTTAATGGCCAAATAGCTAAAGTCTTGTCTGTTGTTTCCATGGTTATATCAGTGTTTACTCCTATTGTACAAGTTGATGGTCCAATTCGCTTGGTGTAGCTGTGATCTGCTGTTAGAATTGATGACTCGATTTTATTTGCTTGCAAACACATCATACATGGATGACCACATGCGTTTCCTGAATATGTGACTGACAAAATGGAAGACGAATTTGGTGGTTCCTGACTGTGCAATTCTACCATGTCTTCTGTTTTAGGGACTTCAATTTGTCCACTGCATTCTACTGTTTCAAGAACTTCAATTTGTCCACTGCATTCTCCATGGGGCTCAGAAAAAATGCTCTATAACAAAAAATGCTTGAAATAGTATTTATAATACACAATAGAACCTTTTCCTTGTTTGTCTTTATGACTTATAATATTTAATTAGAATTGTTTCAAAATTGAAACATATTTATTAAAGTTCCCCAAGCTGGATTTTTTTTTATAACATATTTAGATATTCAAATTAATAAGATTTGCCTACAAAATATTTGTAAAATTAATTGGTTGTTTGTTGTTTGCTCAACACCCAGTGGCAAATATTTCATGCATGTTCAGGAGGGTAATAAATAGAGGCCGTCGGGGATGAAGGTCGAGGAAATCAAATCTTTGTACAAAACAATGTACTTTTGCATACCTGATCCTGTAAAGGTAAAGTCTCTGATATGACTGGAGGTGTAGAACATGTTGCCGTTTTTGGGTTTTCAATAGACAGTATAGTCTCTTTCTCGACCTGAAAAAAAATAATGAAATAAAATAAATACACGATGTTTATTGGATATATGTTGTATTTCACCGACCAACCTATCCCCCTCGTGTCCCCTATTTTCTCTATTTGTACTAGTTTTGCATACCTGATTCTGTAAGGTCAAAGTCTCTGAACTGACTGATGGTGTAGAACATGTTGCCGCTTTTCTTTTCTTTTTAAACAGCTTAATCTCTTCTTTGACCTGCAAAAAATAATCAAATAAAATAAATAGACGATATTTATTGAAATTTAGCTTTTATGCCGACCCCAAACACCCCCCTTTTTCTCCCGATATTTTTTCCAAATTTTCACTTGGATAATAGCAGTTTTTAAAACATCTCTTGTTCTCTTCTCTTGTGTAACTGCACCTTCTATTTTATTTAAATAACTAGATAAACGAATATTTTGCATTCCAGTAGCACAGACTAAAACTGGATTTTAGAACCTAATCAATATAAAAGTCAAATAAGACAGCACATACGAGACCAGGTTTCAGGACTTTATTTTTGTTTATTAGTAATTGATATAAGTAGCAATGCATTTATAATAATTGTTTATTATTCCCTGATCTCCGCGATGCATGTTATATTGAGAACTCACCATGATACCATGATATATATTGTTTACAAACACGCGCATACAATGACCTCAAACGACCTGATAATATGATACTATTACTACACACACATCATTACTGCACACGTGGAAATAGTTTAATTTTGCGTATTACGATAAATCGAAGTAAAAGTAATTCTTTTTTTAAATATTCTATTTACTAACCTGTGCACTTCGACGTTTTTGTGTAGATTTGGTCGATCGTTCCTGTGTTTTTCTGGTGTCCATTCCGGTGTTGACAATTGTCGGCACTGCATTTTGACGCAAATATTTTCTTTTTGGTAAGAAGTCCAAAGATTCTTTGACCAGGTTTCTCTCGAATGAATCGGGCGTGAAATGGTCTTCACAAACAACCTTGCTACTGCTAAATTTAAAATTTTCTATTTGCAGTTTACCATTTTTCAAGTTCGAGATCCATTGTTTACAAAGTTTCTTTTTATCTGCACTTTTTGAAGGATCAGGCATAACGAAAAAACTTTTTGTACACTTCCCTTTTTCATTAGTACAATTGAATGCTTGACAAGACGGCATCTTTATTGAAATATTAAGCGAATTGTGTTTAATTATAGCGAAGTAAAAAAATATTTTATTATGTTCATCCGCACTGCTTCAGTACCAAACAGACTGTGTGACGTCATTAGACATTCGGGGCTTATCGGTTTGAAACAATAAACAGCGAGGATGATTGGCACCGAATCTGTCTTTTATTAGAAGAGTACTTACAATGGCGTTTACCATGATATTGTGAAAATGTCAAATTTAATAAACCGTATTTCATTATTAGAAGAGTTAATTTAAAAATCGTTGGGTTATTTACGTTTGGGAAAACACTTTTTATCATATAAACTCAGCTTCAGTAAAACCTGGAGTTTTCCTTTAAAAATAAATAAAATTTACCCTTGAACACATGATGTATGAGATGTTCTTTGGATATGAGAAAGCAAAATTTATTTGTTCTTTTTCATTAGTGAAATGCAAACAAAAATCTTCTATTAAGAAAAAAATATGTTACTTTTTACTTTCTACTCATGAAATAAATAAAATGTTTTATCAAAATGTTGGACTAAACAATGGTTCAAAAACTGTGCCAAACTTAGATATAGTATACCTTCAATAGCATATTTGAATTGTTTCAGGCATTCTTCTACATCTATACTGTAAAACTCATGCAGTTTCTGCATTGGAAATACTTCTTTAGATAAGACTTCATAAATTATCTGAAAAAAATAAAATCTGTAGTCGAGCATGTCACACTAGACATATTTTATTGTTTTGCAACCTGCACTATTGCAAGTTAAGAAATATAATGAATGAATGTACTATATACAAATGTTTAAGAGTAGATCAGCTACCACCAACGAGGAAAAATTATATGAAAAAATTCTGATTAGAATATACACCAAGCTCACATGACCCTTAAACATGTTAAAAGACCAGATGAGTTTAAAAGAAACATGTCATAGTTGATATTTTTTGGTACCTTCAAATGTTCTTCTGTGGTAATTTCTATGGGAATTCCTCTGTGCTTCCATTTGCCATCAGCTACTTCTACATTGAAATGGTAAAAGATCCTGTCTACAAGGTAAGCAGGTTTGAGATGTGGAGAATTCTTTAGGTTGTAAACACATTCTGGATGATCTACAATCCAGGGTGTGTCTGTTGCAGTATGATTAAACACCAAGTCTGTCAGAGATAAAACTTTCCATTCCTTACACATTTTCTGGACTAATTGGTTAACATCTTTATATGTATACTGTTTTCCTCCAGTATTATACACAGGACTTAAGTGGCGCTGGTCCCGTATGGAGTAGGCTGAATTAGATTCTCCTAACTCTTGTAATGGTGTAAAATGGATCATATTGTAGCCAGACATTTTGGCAGCATATAATTTTTGTTCCCATTCAGGGAACGGACCAAGTAGTTTTGTAATGACAGACTGACATTGTATACAG
This sequence comes from Mytilus trossulus, assembly GCF_036588685.1. NCBI lineage: Eukaryota > Metazoa > Mollusca > Bivalvia > Mytilida > Mytilidae > Mytilus > Mytilus trossulus. The sequence continues at coordinate 6,787,478 of NC_086373.1, read as the reverse complement.
TCCATGGTGATCTCATCTTCTTCATCATCTCCTGCACCATATGATAAAGTTGGATCAACCAAAAAGTAGCCTTGTCCAGATGGAGATTTCCTTGAATCCCTGTAATTATAATCATTATCGTTATAAAATTATAGTACTTTGGTAAATTACAAAACAAATGTTAAAAATGTCATTGAAACCAGAAAACTTGAATTTACAATATTACTGAGCAATGTCATTATTTTTATACATGTGAATATAGCTGCTGAATTAGATATTTCACTTGTATTGGCTGTTAAACTTTAATAGTAAACTTTCAGACACATTTATAAATACAAGACTGTGTTATTCTTAAGTTTAGGGTAGGCCAAAATACCTACATATAGGTAGGATTAGCAGAAACACAAGTATTTTTATTATTAGGCAACAATTACTTTTATCTTCATCTTTTTTAAGTTGCATTTTTATGAATTATTAACCAAATTTAATTTGATATTAAAAAAATAGTTTTTTTTACAGTTTAAAGAGCCAGACTAAAGCTACAATGTATTACAATAACACTTCAAGTCTTTTACAACGGATTGGCCAAAAAATTTGTAAAAAATACAAAAAAACTTTTTTTCAATTCTTGATCTTGCAATGGAGATATATGATGTATTGAAAGTTTTATGTATGATGATAACAATTTATAGTTTTGATGATATTACTCCAAGCATTTCTAATTTTTCACATTACTCAGTCTGACCTGTCATCTACTGTAAAATAGTAGTTAAAGGATCCAGCGATATAAATGTGTACATCTGCTACTACATCATATCTGTCTATCTTAGAACCAGTATAATTCTTCCAGTATACTTCATAGTAAGTATCTCTGTCATACTTTGTATGTTTATCTTGTGGATGATTACTGAATACTCTCACTGGACTGGCATGAAGTGAAGGACCCAAGACAAACCGAAGGGTCCAACCTAAAACAAAAAATCAAAATTAACCTCCGTTCATACGCATGGTAATTCAAAAATTAATTTGTTATTACTGTTCTATAATAATTCAAAATTGCTGTGTAGAAGAACCATTGGATTGGTGGCTTTGGTCTGTTCCTTCTGCCCTCAGGTTGGATAAATTGTTGTCTCTTTAACACATTCAACGCTTCCATTCTCAATTTCAAAATAGGATTGCATGATAAAAACATATTTTCTATTCTTGAGTTTTTGTATTATACATGTATATGAATTTTGTCAACTATACTTACCAGATGAACTTAACACAAATTTAAATTAAAAAAAACTACCTTTCTCCAGTCTGTAAAGTTTGAACTCATTGTTTTCTCCACCATGAAGGGTCAGCACACGTGACTGGTTGACAGCCATGATTTTTTCTTTCCCCTCTAGCTCTAATACCTTTAAAAAGCTACAAATGTTTAAAAACAAATAGAATGTAATTTGTAAATAAGATTTTAATAAAAAATAACAACAATTTCTTGCCAAAATTGAAGCGTTTAGGCATGTGGAAATGGGGCAGAGAGACAGCCTTTAATTACTCCCAAAACTTAGATTAAGATTAATTCGTTTCTCTGTCAAAAAATTCTAGACTTGGTTTTATCTGCATTGAATGATACAGGAAGTCTTTTATGTAAATGCAATTTTTCAGTTTGGAAATTTATGACTTATTCTGATTTTTTGTTATTCAGCTAAATAGATTTTATTGAAATATATCTTTATATTGCAAGCCCAGGCTTTATTAGTCTTGCATGCTTTTTTTTATTTTAAAGTTCATTTACATATAAGTATGACTTAATATAAAGGAAAAACCAAATGTTACTGGAGAGCATGATTCTTAATACTATTAGAAAATCACATTGAAATCATTGCTCTAATCAACTGAGCTAAAGAAGTAATGGTAAATGTTGTACTTCCCTAGTTTAACCACTTAGGTAGACAGGATAATCTGTCTTGTGTTTTTTTTTACAATTCATATTTCTTATTCATCATTTGGATTTAAAAAAAAAAAAATTAACATGTTAAACTAGCTGTCAAATTTATCATGTTTATGTTAACTGATTTTAATCAAATTTTCATATTTGATTTATAACAATGTAAAACATTTATCCAACTAAATCAAACAAACAACAGGACACAGGCATGAACAAAAATAGCTCCGTTTTGTGTGTATTTTAGTCTAGATGCTATCTAATTAACTATCGAGTTGACGTTTAAAGTCATCGATGACCATATAAGCAATGTAAACATTAATATAGATATATAAATAGATTCAGCAAACTCATGCTGTGGGATTTTGCTAGGTCTATTTAATATCATATTAATAATTATAAAAGAAAAATAAATGTTTATCATCGTTTTAACCTGTGTAAGAATATTTTTTTTGTGGATCCAATCAGTCAACCAAATGATTTACCTTTGTTTCACTTTCAATGTTGACATTCTTTTCCTTGAAGGTGGTACCCAACACTTTCACTAAAATCAATTTGGCTTGTTTAATTTTCATAAAATTTTGTCAGAGTACACCGTACCAACTTTTACACAATAACAAAAATATAAAAATTTGAAAAAAATTTGAACCAACCGTTTTGTCAGAAAAATTACACTGGTTATACATGTATAGCAGTTTGACAAACACCAAATTTGATCACTGAGAAGCTAAATATTGTGTTTAAAACACACCGTAATTAAAACGTTTAGCTGACTTTACAGAGTTATCTCCCTCTAGTGTTAGGTACCACCTTAAATAACTTTACACATACAATTCAGGTGTTATCTATCTCAAGGTAAGGGATTAAATTGAAGGTCACATGAGTATGGATTCAACGAGGTCAAATTATTCACTTGCAAGTGAATAATTCATTATCAATGTTTTTTAGCTTATTTTGACAAAATTGGACCATAATGGTTGATAAAAGCAAAATTATTATTTCATTATTTGCATTTCATTAATGATTGAGCAAAAAAATAATGAATTTGATTTTTTATAAATCTTGTATCTAGTGCCCCTTTAAACACATGTCCCTAAACAAAATAACAAAGGTCAAAATGAGGCAAATAATATATGGGAAGGGTGAAAATTATATGGAGACAAAAGACAGAAAAAAACAGTCTAATGTGTTAATAGGCTGACAACCTCTGGCACCTGCTGAAGGAATCTGGGTCCATTTGCCCTAGTACCTGTTCGCCCAGGGTTCATTTGCCCTGATTTTTTTCTTTATTTCTAGATGTTGTCTAGTCACATAATTTTAAGTATTTGACCTTGTATGTTTAAGCTATTTGAAAAATTGACAGAATATTTATATTGCCGCAATCAATTCATCATTTTCCCTTTGATTTGCAAAGGAGAATACTGGTAATACAATGTATTTATCTTTATTGATATTTGTTAACAAAATAATTGCATTCAGTCAATCATGAATGTATGCAGTATAACTGCGATACTAGGCTTAGAGTATACAATTTATACAGTTTGTACATCATTGTTTTTATTAATTTGAAGCTGAATATTTTATCAAAACAAAACGTTTGTTATTTGACCGGATACCCAGGCTGAAGTTATTTGTTATTCAAATTGTATTTGTTTCCACTCACCTCTTTTATAACATGTATCTGACAATTACTATGAGTAGTGCACAAAATATATCTGGCATATTATCTGCATCTGCTACTGACAAGCCCAACAAAAATAGCAAATTATCTGTTTTACCTTTATCTGTTTGTGTTTATTTAGAAATTATGTGCAGGTTTGTTGAAGGCCAATGGCACTACAAGCTAATGCAGTATAAGTGTGTTTACAAGAATGTCAATGCTCAAGTGTATCCACGTCAGTTCACACTTTTGACAAGTTTTGTGCACATAAAATTTATTTGAAACCCAAAAAAAACTGCAAAATCCCACAAACAGGATATCTTTTTTTTAAGCCCAGTACCTCAGAACATAATATATACCCTCGTCGCCAAGCTTGTGGAAAATACTCACCAAAATGTCTTTACATTATAATGTACTCATAGGGAAGTTGGTTTGTCACCAAGTTTCCTCACTTTGATAAATTCGTCTGCCAAACCTGACCTAACTTTGACCTGTTAACCCTCAGCTTCAAGGTCGTCTGATTTAATTCGAAAACAATGGACACGTAATCTAAAAAGAAGATATATTTTAGAAACTGTTATATCCAATAATTATTTTTATGTTTATGATATATGTAAAGTTTATCATTCTAGAATAATATTATTCATAAAAATTCAGAATAATATTCGAAACAAACGATCTCACTAATTAGCGACAAGAAGAATTTTAGCGACAAGAAGCGTCGAGAAGCGACAAGAAGCGACAAGAAGAATAATATTAGAGACAAGAAGCGAAAAGAAACTATTTTGCGACAAGAAATCATTTTTTTTTATATTAAAATTACTTATTCCAAATGAATATTAAAAGAATATGCAAAAGAAAACAATTTTAATGACAAGAAAGTTAATATTGATAGGGGAAAAAATTAAACATAGATCTAATTCAGTTGCAACATTTATTTACATGATATTTTATTATGTATAACACAGCAAGTATTACGTTTACCCTGTCGTATTATGATATTACTTTTACTTGAAAATACATGAACAAATTGTGAAATACAAAAGAACTGAAATCAAACAAGAGGAAAACATAATTAAAATGTGATCTTTTTTTAACATCATTTTATATAGTGTATTGCCTAATTTAACGATATTTATCATGTTGATGCATATTGATTGAAGATTAAAGGAAATCAATGACAATCTTGAGTTTTCAATAGATGTTCACTACTAACAATGATTGTATATTCTAACCCGCGTAATTGTATATTCTGACCCGCGTAATTGTATATTCTGACGCGTACAAAGTTGAAGGTGTTAGTTGGATGATATTGTAGCAATTAAACAATAGACACGCGCCTCGTTAATCTCATTTGATGTTCTACATTGTGTATTACCTTAGGGTGAAGCCATAGCTAACGTTGGTCCTATCAGGAAACACGAATTGTGCAGTTTGAAAGGAAATGATTTTTCATGTTTTTGTTTCAATAAATCCTTCAAAGGAAAGGTGTTTTTATTTTTATTTTATAGCGTGTGCATTTTCTTTGATCTTACACATGTTTAATTTCTTCATCTATTCATCAGTCGGAAACCAGGTTGAAATAGAACAAAAAAATCAAAGCTCTTTGTTAGAGAAGGCGATGAATGTTTACTGTATTTTTTACTATAGTAACATTTTTTTTTAAAAAGTTAATAGAAACAAACAAAATTGCAATTTTCTTCTCAATTACAAGGTGTCTCATTTTAAAAACAACATTGGCATAAGTTTTCAATTTATCTAGTACATAGTTAAGCAAAACAATTAGATATCAAGTCGACGACATGGGTATCTTTCAAGTTGGATGAAGAAAATGCATAACCTCCGATTTTTTGGAAAACAATTACCACGGACGGAAAACATATCTTAGTTCAGTAATTTTCATGTCTGCCCTTCCATTACGTGACTGAAGAAAAAAAATCCAAAAATAGGTAACAATTGTATAGAAAAGAGAAAATCGAGTGCACCTGTTTATGTTAGGGTGTGTTTGAGTTGAGTACTTTGTCTTGATATAGTACAAAGTAAGAATATTTCATACATGGTCTCGCTTCAGATTCTATCATTTTTATATATTAAAGCTACAGCCGGTTGACTTTATAACAAAAAAAAATAACAGTACTAAAAGATGAAATATATGGGTCAAGTGAAATACCTATCTAATGAGTCACAAAAAACAGAGAAGGTGTGTTCGAAAAGCTTTTTTTTTACTGAAAGTACTTGACGACTCTTGAGGGTTATTCACTTTTGATGTGGAGGAAAAATAAAGTCTTGCTAGTTTAGATGCTTTATGATCGTAAGATGATAGATATACGTAACAATAACGTTACGTTACGTTAACAATAGTGTGCGCAAAAGTACGGGAAATAATTACATAAGAAAATGATAAAAAGTCTCTTGGCCTATATTCACGACAACGACAGTCTATTTACAAGTTGGATGATGAAAATGAATATCTTCGAAAAATTCTATTTTTTTGTGTGTGATAAATAGGGTTTATAGTCTTCATACACTAAAAAAAATCTAGTCTGCCCTTCCACGAAATATTTAATTATAATTTTTTTTAAATGTTTATGAATTTTCGAAAATTCCACCTGACAACCGATCAGACAATAGTTTTAAGTTGAATCAATGCAGACAAGATCATTAACTGGTGCTCATTAGCTAGTTGATACATTTGTCTTTTGAAATATAACTGACATATAAGGATGGTGCAATGTGGATAAATGTATCGGTTTCCAAGAGCATAATTGGTAGCGTGTCATCCCTACAATGGTTTCCATTTCTACAATTGTGAAAATTAACTGGCGTAATGGGGAGATAATTTTGACCAAGGATTTGTATAGCTATACAAATCCTTGTTTTGACGAAGTAGAATCCTGACTGTTCATTTAATATTAAAAACTACACAATCCCTTCCTCACAAATGTTTAATTTCTTCATCTATCAATATAATAATAAAAATCATCAATTTATTGCCCGTATATTAAAAAAGACTAAATGCATATTTTTTTTCAATAAAGAAAATTAAAAAATTCTTGTCGCTAAATAGCTTCTAGTCGCTTCTTGTCGCCTGTCGTTTCTTGACGCTTCTTGTCGCTTCTTGACGCTTCTTGTTGCTAATTAGTGAGACCCGAAACAAAAAAGGGACGATAACCGATGTGCAAAAACGTCTCAAATTTTTTTTCACCAATATTTTGCTTGAAATCGAGTACCTTCATTTAAAACAATGGTAAAATCAAATAGGGTTATACAGTTATATGTATTATAGCGTTAAACTAAGGAACTAGAGAGGGTTGGTCAAAATTTCTCACCCAACTGCAAGAGAAAAAAAAACATGAGATAAACTGAAAGTGATAAGGATTTGTAATAGTAATCCTTGGTATGAACTTTAGTTTCATTAGTAAATTAAACATAAGTGATGAGACCTTATCCTTGTCCAAATAATCATGATGCAAAGCAGTAAGGTGTCTAAGCCAAAAAACCTTTCTAGATGTCACCTTCACATCCTTTGTAGGACAATCACACCAATTTACACTATCTGTAAGACATGAATAACAAAACCCACCATCATTTTTGACCATCATGAATGAACGAATAAATGTACATTATATATTTAATAATACTATCCTCCACCAATATATACCTTGTATACAGGATCATTTCTGTAGTTGCTCGCATAACTTCAATCTTCAATCTTTGTCGTGATGACAGAGTATAAATCTCTCTTGTAAACTATCCTCTCTTGTAAAATCAAGAAATTTGAAATTTGGAATTTGAAACCATTGCTGTTTAAGTTATAAATCTAACCCCATCTCGGACAACAGTCAAACATTTTTTTTGAAACTGAAATGCATAACTTGTGTGTATGTCAATACAATGTACAACGTTTTTGCCAGTTCTCAATGCGCATGTAAATGTTTTAGATTATAAATATGTATAAATTATTGTATACAGTGAGGTTAAAAACATCGTCTAAATCATCTCGTGTAGGTGAGTTTTGATACATTCAAGACAGTCTGACAACCTGCACTGGTGTTGGTGAGTGGTAGTGTGTTCCAGTCCCTTATTGTTCTAGGATAGAACGATTCTTTCCTTATTTCTGTTCTGCATGTTTTGAATTTGAAACCGTTGCTGTTTAACAAAATGTTTAAGTTATAAATGTAACGCCATCTCGGACAACAGTCAAACATTTTTTTTTATAAATATACATGTAACTTGTAAAACTTTTAAATTCCAATCCATGTGTAACATCAAATCTCTGTCCTTTTCTCTGATATGTGTCCTGTGACATCATGAAACTAAAATGTATAGATCATTATCTTAAATTCTGTATGCCCTAATCCTGTCCATAACTTAAGTTGTTTTAATACTTATGAAGTTCAAGCTCCTCTTCTTTTGCTTCAGTGTCTATCTATTGTCTACCAAACCTCTGGAATATCAGCCAAATTAAAAAAAGGTTTATTTGAAAGATAGAATAGAATGGTAACACGTGCAATAAATATAAAACTATGGTGGCAGCTATATAAAAAAAAGAGTTGTGGTATAATTGCCAATTAAACAATTCTCCACCAGAGACCAAATGACATTGATGTAAACAACTTAAGGTCACTGTACAGCCTTCAATAGTGAGCAAAGCCCATACCACATAGTTAGCTGTAAAAAAGGCACCCACAAATTACAAATGTAAAACCATTCAAATGAGAAAACAACTTTAACTACCTTATTTATGGTAAAAACCATGAACAAAAAAAAATTTGATGTATAGCAACAAACAACAACCACTGAATTACAGGCTCTTGACCTGAGACAGGCATTTATACATGTAAATGTGGTGGTGTTAAACAGATGTTTGGGGGGCACCCAACACTTCCCTAACATGGGACAATAGTGAAACAATAAATGCAAAGAAATAATAATACATCACATGTATGTAAATTTAAAAATTATTTTCAGTTAATACTTTACTAAGTGAACATGTTTTGTAAACTTTAATTTATAATATAAAAAGAAATGTCCCCGTAATACTTAAATTCAGCTGGAAAAAATTACAGATATATTGCCTTAATACTCTATAATTGATTCAATGTCCTTGCCTTTCTCAGTTTTCTGTTCAGGATAATTTCTTTATTTCCGCCTTACTCAACACTAATAATTCATCTCCTGTTCAGAACTTTGGGATTCTCTTTGTAATTCAGATTAAAATAAAAAAAACTGCTGCGGTGACAAAATGTTAGAATGATACTCCATACAATTGTCAACAAAGAAATATGCAGGTTATAACAGCATGAACATATTTTAATCTTACTTCTGTCAGACAAGACTCTTTAATTGAAGTAACATTTGATATGAAGAAAACTTGAAATGATAATTTAATAGATAGTTGAGTTCTTCCATGTACAATATGTATTGCATGTAAATATGTTATGTTACTGGTTATCATGGTTAAAAGAAAATAACAAATTTTCCATTTCAGGCAGAAAGAAAATCTGTCAATAAATATTATCCACCAGACTGGGATCCTTCTAAAGGTTCAGTAAATAAGCATTTTGGTCAACATCCACTACGAGACAGGGCTAAAAAACTTGGTCAAGGAATCCTTGTTATCAGGTTTGATATTTATATTCTTTTTACAATAAGTTTAAGAATGTTTATAAATTGCAATCATTGATCAACATTACATAAAGTTTTAAAGACTTTTGAGTCAGTTCTTTTTAGCAAGCTGACAAAAACCATATAAACTTTAAGTAAAAAATGTTTAAAAGAAAGATGTTATCTGCTGATGTACTGCATGAATTAAAGCAAGCAAACTACAATTTATACATGTTATATACTTATGTTAAACAAGTTAAAAAAAAGTCATGTCTTCAGAATTTTATCATAATATGTAGTTATTGAAATTACAAAAAAATATATGAAAACAGTTTGTACTATCCTGAAACACTAGATTAGTATCTACAATGTATTATGTACCATAAAAGTTTGTATTTGCATGTTCATAAACTATAATTTAAGTTTGAAAATAATAAAAACACTGAATGGTTTGTTTATACTTGCAGATTTGAGTTGCCATATAATATTTGGTGTGGTGGTTGTAATAGCCCTGTTGGTATGGGTGTTAGGTACAATGCAGAAAAGTCAAAAGTTGGAAATTACTACACGACCCCCATCTACAAGTTCAGGATGAAATGTCATCTGTGTGACAACTACTTTGAAATACAGACAGATCCTAAGGTAATATCAATACTGTATTAAGATGGGCTGATTCATGGGACAGGTTTTACTTCCTATGCAATAAATATCAATGTGAATTTAAAAGAAAGAGAGATATATGTTGCTTGATTTTAAAAATCTGTGTTTCTTTAAGAAAATACTGGCATCTTCCGTCACACAAAAATCTTTTTTTCCTGACATTTGAAATATGAAAATAAATAGTTTTGATTTATATAAAAATGGAATATGGGCACAATATGGGAATACATCTTGAATGAAGCTTGAAATTTGTTATCTCTTGAATGTATTAAATGAATTTTAGAGCAAGGTAATTTGAGACGTATTTATTTCTTCCAAGAACCATGACTATGTGATCTTATGTGGTGCCAGAAGGAAGGAACAAAGATGGGACCCAAAAGATAATGAACAGATTGTTCCAGAAGGTATGTTGTACCTATAAACTCAAATTTCTTTCACAAATGAAACTGTCATAATTATTATTGACTTTAAAACAAAGTAATTAACATAAAGAAAACAAAAGTGTGGCACTTACTTCTAGTTACTTAGAAGGATTGCAGTCATGTCCATTTACCTTTAAAGCTAACCCACTGTTTTACGATAGATATTAGAAGATGTGGTATGAGTGCCAATGAGACAACTCTCCATCCAAGTCACAATTTATATAAAAGTAAACCATTAAATGTTGAAGTACAGTCTTCAACAAACCAATTTTATTTCTTTAAAAATCCTGATACTGTCATAGGGAAAAAATGTTGTAAAACTGTAGGAAAAACTTTCATAGTCACAAATAGTTTGATTAATGGTAAATTATGTTTTATATTATCTAGAATTCTGTAGGTCTTAAACCAATTGAAGAAAGCCTTCAGAAAAACTGCAAAAGATATACAGATTCATTTATATTCAAACAGCTATAAGAAAACCTCCATTTCAGTGATTATTTTGAACAGGAAAAGAAACATTATAAAAGGTACTAGCCTGTCATCACTAAGGTTTGAGTTCTAACCTTGTGCAGAGCAAGTGTTTCCTGTCAACAGTCTGTTGTTCTCTCCAGCAACTCTAGCTGTCTCCACCAATAAAAACTAACCGCCATGATATAGCCAAGTGAAAGTGACGTTAGACACCAACAATTAGACAATCATTTAAGTGCGTGTTCGTCATTAAATGTTGCTGAAAAAAGATGATATATTTCTTTTTCAGATAAAGCAACACAGAAGAAACTAGCTACAGATTCTATGTACAAACTTGAACATGGTTCAGATGATAAACAAAGAGGAAAATCTGTTATTAAAACAATAGGACAAATAGCTGATGAACGAAACCAGTATAAAGATGACTATATAATTAACAAAATAGCTAGAGAAAAATTTAGGGTATTATGATTATTATTGTATTTCAAAAACTTGATTTTGGCTATGGATTAATATCTTATTTTTACATAAAGAAATATTTTCTTAAGGTGGTACCTAACACTACAGGGAGATAACTCTGTACAATCAGTGTAACGTTTTAATTATGTTGTGTTGTTTTAAGGGAATATTAAGCTTCTCAATGATCAAAACTAGTGTTTGTCAAACTGCTATATAAGTAGTGTAATTTTTCTGATAAAATTGTTGGCTCCAATTTTTTGAAATTTTATATTCTTGTCAAAGGGTCAAAGTAAATAATTTGTCAAAATTTGAGTAAAGTTACATGATATAAATTAATTTTAGGGAAGGTGTTGACTGTTGGGTACCACCTTAAGTAGCCAAGGCTTACAGTTACAACTAAATTAGATAAACTATATTTGGTATATGTAATGATTGTAAGGTGTACATTTCTCCTTTCCTTGGGTCAACAATAAGTTTTGTGGAAAGGTCTATTTCTCAGATACTATAAGCAATATAGCAATTTTACTTGATGATTAAAATGTAAAGAACACATATCTTTATGACAGAGTTCATCTCACATTGCCCTCACATACATTTATATTTTAAATTGTTAAGTTAATTTAATACTTGTAGCAAAACCTAGCTTTATTTGAAAAATGTTTAGTGACTGATGTCCTAAAGAAAATATTTAGGGTGAAAATACCAATATCTGACAGATCTATGTCTTGTAAACCCTTGAGGATGTTATAAGAGATGTATTATCAGGGGAGGATCCAGCCATTTTTAAAAGGGGGGTTTACTAACCCAGGAAAAAGATCTAACTAAATGTCCCCATTCAAATGCATTGATCGCCTAAAAAAATGGGAGGTTCTAACCCCTGGAACCTCCCACCCCTTTGGATCCATGCCTGATTATACTTTTTATGTTTTTTCTATTACTTTTCAACTTAAAAGTGGTTTTATCATACATCCTTTCATATTCATCTAAATAAATATTCATGAATATGCCTAGGTCTTATTTTTTCAAAAACCTGTTAGTAATAAAACATGTTGTGGCAGTTTATGAATTTCTGTAGCTTATGTTGTCATTGAATTAGACCCTACATTTCTTAACTCAGATTTTGATGCAGTTAATTACATATGTTTTAGAATGAGAAGAAAGCAATTAAAGTAACAGAAGAGGTAGATAAGGAATTATTATTAAAATCATCCCTTGATATCTCACTGGTGAAGGAAACAGACGAGGATAAGAAACTTGCTGGGCTACTGAGACTTAGACCTACTGAAAGTAAGATTATATAAAGTGGGCTACTGAGACCTAGACCTACTGAAAGTAAGATTATATAAAGTGGGCTACTGAGACTTAGACCTACTGAAAGTAAGATTATATGAAGTGGGCTACTGAGACCTAGACCTACTGATAGTAAGATTACATAAAGTGGGCTACTGAGACCTAGACCTACTGATAGTAAGATTATATAAAGTGGGCTATTGAGACCTAGACCTACTGAAAGTAAGATTATATAAAGTGGGCTACTGAGACCTAGACCTACTGATAGTAAGATTATATAAAGTGGGCTACTGAGACCTAGACCTACTGAAAGTAAGATTATATAAATTGGGCTACTGAGACTTATACCTACTGAAAGTAAGATTATATAAAGTGGGCTATTGAGACTTAGACCTACTGAAAGTAAGATTATATAAAGTGGGCTACTGAGACTTAGACCTACTGAAAGTAAGATTATATAAAGTGGGCTACTGAGACTTAGACCTACTGAAAGTAAGATTATATAAAGTGGGCTATTGAGACTTAGACCTACTGAAAGTAAGATTATATAAAGTGGGCTATTGAGACCTAGACCTACTGATAGTAAGATTATATAAAGTGGGCTATTGAGACTTAGACCTACTGAAAGTAAGATTATATAAAGTGGGCTATTGAGACTTAGACCTACTGATAGTAAGATTATATAAAGTGGGCTATTGCGACTTAGACCTACTGATAGTAAGATTATATAAAGTGGGCTATTGAGACTTAGACCTACTGATAGTAAGATTATATAAAGTGGGCTATTGAGACTTAGACCTACTGAAAGTAAGATTATATAAAGTGGGCTATTGAGACTTAGACCTACTGAAAGTAAGATTATATAAAGTGGGCTACTGAGACTTAGACCTACTGAAAGTAAGATTATATAAAGTGGGCTACTGAGACTTAGACCTACTGAAAGTAAGATTATATAAAGTGGGCTACTGAGACTTAGACCTACTGAAAGTAAGATTATATAAAGTGGGCTATTGAGACTTAGACCTACTGAAAGTAAGATTATATAAAGTGGGCTACTGAGACTTATACCTACTGAAAGTAAGATTATATAAAGTGGGCTATTGAGACTTAGACCTACTGAAAGTAAGATTATATAAAGTGGGCTACTGAGACTTAGACCTACTGAAAGTAAGATTATATAAAGTGGGCTACTGAGACTTAGACCTACTGAAAGTAAGATTATATAAAGTGGGCTATTGAGACTTAGACCTACTGAAAGTAAGATTATATAAAGTGGGCTATTGAGACCTAGACCTACTGATAGTAAGATTATATAAAGTGGGCTATTGAGACTTGGACCTACTGAAAGTAAGATTATATAAAGTGGGCTATTGAGACTTAGACCTACTGATAGTAAGATTATATAAAGTGGGCTATTGAGACTTAGACCTACTGATAGTAAGATTATATAAAGTGGGCTATTGAGACTTAGACCTACTGAAAGTAAGATTATATAAAGTGGGCTATTGAGACTTAGACCTACTGAAAGTAAGATTATATAAAGTGGGCTACTGAGACTTAGACCTACTGAAAGTAAGATTATATAAAGTGGGCTATTGAGACTTAGACCTACTGAAAGTAAGATTATATAAAGTGGGCTACTGAGACTTAGACCTACTGAAAGTAAGATTATATAAAGTGGGCTATTGAGACTTAGACCTACTGAAAGTAAGATTATATAAAGTGGGCTACTGAGACTTAGATCTACTGAAAGTAAGATTATATAAAGTGGACTACTGAGACTTAGACCTACTGAAAGAAAGATTATATAAAGTGGGCTATTGAGACTTAGACCTACTGAAAGTAAGATTATATAAAGCGGGCTACTGAGACTTAGACCTACTGTCTCAACATGGGTTTTTGGGTACAGATGTGCAGCTGGGATTTCAAAAGTACCCCCATTCATGTGTTATAGTCTTGTGAAATCCTGACCCATAAACATATTTCATGGCAAAATCATAACCCATTCATAGATACCTCAATTATGACATACATGTATTACATTTTTATAAGACGGCAAAAATTGCAAATCTTTTGGTCGTATATTGGTATGACGTTGGCATCATCGTCGTCTTTGTCCAAAGGCATTTGGTTTTCGCACTATAACTTTAGTTAAAGTAAATAGAAATCTATGAAATTTAAACACAAGCTTTATAACCATAAAAGGAAGGTTGGGAGGTTTATGACCATAAAAGGAAGTTTGGGATTAATTTTGGGAGTTTTGGTCCTAACAGTTTTAAGAATTAGGGGCCAAAAAGGGCCCAAATAAGCATTTTTCTTGGTTTTCGCCCAATAACAAGTACGTGTATAAGTAAATAGAAATCTATGAAATTTTAACACAAGATTTATGACAACAAATGGAAGGTTGGGATTGATTTTGGGAGTTTTGGTACCAACAATTAAGGAATTAGGGGCCAAAAGGGTTCAAAATTAAACTTTGTGTGATTTCATTAAAAATGAATTATTGGGGTTCTATGATATGCCAAATATAACCATGTATTTAGATTCTTAATTTTTGGTCCTGTTTTCAAATTGGTCTACATCAAGGTCCAACTTTAAACTTAGTTTTATTTTAACAAAAATTGAATTCATGGGGTTCTTTGATATGTTGAATCTAAACATGTACATGTACTTAGATTTTTGATTATGGGCCCAGTTTTCAAGTTGGTCCAAATTGGGGTCCAAAATTAATCTTTGTTTGATTTCAACAAAATTAAATATATGGGGTTCTTCAATATGGTGATTTTAACCATGTATTTAGATTTTTTTAAACTTGGGCTCGGTTATCAAATTGGTCCACATTGAGGTCTAAAGGGTCTAAAATTGAACTTTATTTGATTTTATAAAAAATTGAATTCTTGGGGTTCTATGATATGCTGAATCTAACCATGCATTTAGATTTTGGACCATAAAAGGTAAATGTCCATCTTAAAATTTTAAGTTTTTAAGTTTAAGTTCTTAGACCACATTCATTCTGTGTCAGAAACCTATGTTGTGTCAACTATTTAATCACAATCCAAATTCAGAGCTGTATCAAGCTTAAATGTTGTTACCATACTTGCCCCAACTGTTCATGGTTCGACCTCTGCGGTCGTACAAAGCAGTGCCCTGCAGAGCATCTAGTTTACATCTGGACTTGATCTTAAATGATTAAAACGACATTTATACAAAAATATAATTGAGAGTTATTGACCCATTGACATATTACCTTGGTGAAATAGCAACCCATTGATATATTTGATGTGACAAAAATGGGACCCATTCCAGCGGCACATCTGTAGGTTACAATCACCATTAGATAGTATGAGTGCAGCCATTTTATGAGCATAATATTGTATTCAGAATTAAGAGTATGGCTAATCCTGGTTGGTAATTGATATGTGCGCCCTTTATTTATTATTATTAGAGACTTTGTGTATTCTGCATTTTATCATAGGCTGGCAGACAAATTATTTTCCTTAGCCCTAATGGAAATGAGATGTCTTTTCAATGCTAGGACGAGACATGTTTTTTTAAGTGCAAAATTGATAGGCATGGGAGATAAGTACAAAATATGTTAAGAAAAGCATCGCGAACCTATATTTTTTGGACCAAAAAATACTTTCCAAATAATTTTTCTGTAATTCTAGCAAGGTTTGGTTAAAAAAAAATAATTCTAAAGTCTGTATCTCAAAAAAGGCTATCATTGTGGCCTACGGGGAAATTAATTGTTTATTTCAATTTGTATATACCTTCATATAGGAAGAGACCCCTCCCCATGGTCATGATTTATGTAAAACTTCATAGGTTAAGCCTATGGTCAAAGTTGTGTTTCAGTTGTCAACCCCATATCTTATGGTAAATAAAAGATACAATTTTTTTACTATAAGTTATTCTATTACATTACCAGAGCAGGGCCCATATTTCAATGATATCTAGTTAATGTTTGTGTTTTGTCCACTTTTATCAGTTTTAATACTTATTTCCAACATTTCAGCATATGATGAAAAGCAGATACAGAAAAGGAAAGAAATTGAATCAAGACCCATTTTTGAAACAAATAAAACAGAAGACTTGCTACAAAAAGGAAATGATACCAAACAGAACTTAGCCAAATCTATTGCATTAAGGAAAACTAGTCCATTTGACACAATTAAATCTTCAACTAATTCATCAAAGCAGATAAGAAAAATGTTAGGAGTAAGAAAGAGATCACTGGAAAGCAATTTAGAAGAAAATTCTCCACAATTTAAAAAGATGAAAGTTGGTATGGACATTTCAGTTGAACAGGCAGTGGATAATGGAAATTTAATCACTGGTTTTGTAGATGCAGGAAGAGATATTGTTCCTAAAGATTATATAGATCGTCCTAATTCTGATAAATCAATTTGTGATATAGACAAAAACATTATTGAAGCAGATACTTGCAAAAGTCCTGTGATAAAGTTACAAAGTCCAATAACCAAAAGTAGTGCTCTTAGTTTAGTGTCAGCATATGCTGACACTGAAAGTGAATCTTCAGAAGGATAAATTAAATTATTTATTTTATTTGTGTTTACATTTTATTCCTTATACCCATGACAATAAATGATGGACTCTGTAAACATTGAGTTGATTAGATTGGTCGACATTTGAATAATGTTTCCCACATATACTGGTTACAACTGAAATAAGTATTGCTCTAATGACCTTAAAAGTATAATGTCAGATCTACTTTGGCAAAGGCTTTTTAATTTTTGTCCTAACATAACAGAGACCATAGAAATATCGATTTTTATGAAAATTATATTATAGATTTATATCAGCAGTGTCTTGAACGAGTTTGAAAATCAGTGCTGATTAGTTATTTTTAAAAGAGTTTTGTCCCTAGGAAACATTGATTATATGGAAAATTGTATCATTAGTGCTCTCATGTGTACAATTCTTACCAGATACTTATGAAACTTAACTTGCAGGTTTCCTTTTGACTTTGACTTTATTTTCATGGTTCATTTGTCAAATTTTAAATTTTTTGTGGCTTGGTATGTTTCTTTGGCACTATTAAAAAGAAGGCATTATATTTGGTGTATAGGTGTGCATGTCTGTCTGGCATGGTTTACTTGACCTAATTTTCATGGATCATGGACTTTGTCATTCATTAATAATATTAAGTTTAGATGACACTTGTTACCTACAAGTCTACCCGTTAAGCTTACCTCACTGCATTAAGCCAAAAAGCTATGAAGACATTGCACCAAAAAAGGGAGAGATAATCGCTGGTATAAAATAAAAAATTACCTTACAATTATCATGCACTGATCGGTGTCCAGTTTAAGCAGAGAAATTTGTGTTTGTCAGTTTTTTGGAATGAATGTTGGTTGTTATGAGTCATGACTCAGTTTTCTTACGTCTTGGTGGTGTCGAGAAATGACATTTTTTCATTTGAAACTTCAGATGTGAATAGATTGATGAAAGATAACAGAAATCTAGAAAATCTTGTAGATATTCTGCAGTTTCGTTCCATTTGATGTTGAATATAATGGAGCCAAGACAAGGGTTTGTATGGTACACTCAAATGGATGTGTTCTTCGAGACTCCGCATGAAAATGTTGGCAAAAGAAGGTGTAGTTTTGGTTCCCATACTGGTACCGTCAATCTGCAAGTAGTGCCTGTGGTTGAATACAGAACTGTTTTTAAGCTTTAGTTTCAGCAACTAAACCAGACAGTCGGTAGTTGGATTTTTATCCTTATGATTGTTCCATACTTTTTCACGAGCGACTACTCCTTAATTATTTTAAAAATATTTAAGGAATGACTGTAATATTTTTTCTGTCTATGAAGAAATAACATAAAAAATGTAGTGCACACTAAATAACGTGCGTAGCGGGTTATTTTGAAGTGTGCATCACATTTTTTATGTTATTTCAAATAGACAGATAAAATATTAGTTATTTCTTATAATTTTAATTCTAAATTCTATTTTAAACGGGAGTAAACCATGAAAAAAAGTTGATGACATCAAAGTCACATGACTTAATTATGTCTATGAGCTGATAAACAAATGACATCAGCCTATCAGAAGACGTGTTACATCCAAAATTAAATTATTGGTGTATTAAGAACATGGTTACCAAAATTGTGTTGTTTGGAATTGGATTTAATGTATACGTTTTCTTCATATAATCAGTTGTATCTTGAATGTTGGATGGCAATGTTCTAACATGTGGTTTAAGATGGTTATTAAGGAACTCAGATATTTTTTTGGTTGGATGACCATTAGCAGTTACTATCAGTCTTCCTGGAATCCCTTCTTTATGGAGTTTTGAACACAAGTAAATTCAACCAGCTGTGCAGGCTTCATCAGGGCATAGATAGTCGTACATGTTGTCATCATCATGTTTTTTTTGCAATTCATATATATCTGAAAGGACCTCATTTATTTGTTTGTTAATTTCTTTTGTGGAATCACAAGCTAATTGTTTGTAAAACTTAGTGTTTGTAAGCTGACTATACCCTTCTTCAATGTGGTCGGTTTTGTTCATCACAACAACTGCACTTCATTTATCTGCTTGTTTAATAACAATATTATCTTGGCTTTTTATAGCATTGCAAAAAAAATTGTGGTTGTATATTGGTATCATGTTGTCGACCGAAAAAACTTAGTTTCCAGACGATAACTTTAGTTTAAGTGAATAGATCTCTGAAATTTAATTACAAGGTTTGGAACCACAAAAGGAAGGTTTGGATTGGTTTTCGGATTTATGGTCTGAACAGTTTAGGAATTAAGGACCTAAAAAGGGGTCCTTAGATAAGCATTTTTCTAGTTTCCAGACAATAACTTGTATGTTAGTGTATAGATCTTTCTGAAATTGTACCACAAGATTCCCTTCAAAAAAAGGAAGGTTGAGATTGATTTTGGGGGTTATGGCCCTAACTGTTTAGGAATTAAGGGCCAAAAAATACTTTTCTAATACTTTGTAATAATTACTTATTTCTTGACCAATTTCAATGGTTTTTTTTTTTTTGAAGTCTTGGGGTTCTTTATTCTTTAATATGCTGAATCTAACTGTGTAATCAGTTTTTTGGATTTTCAGCTTCGTTTTTAAATTGGTCCACATTGATGTCCAAAGGGTCCAAAATTAAACTTTGTTTGATTTCAACAAAAATTGAATTATTGGTTGTTTTTTTTATATGCTGAATCTAACTATGTATTTAGTTTTTGGATTATTGGACCGTTTTTAAATTGGTCCACATTGAGGTCTAAAGGTCCCAAAATTAAACTTTTGTTTTATTTCATCAAAAATTGAATTATTGGGGTTCTTTGATATGAAAAATTTAACCATGTATTTTGATTCTTAACTTTTGGTACAGTTTTCAAATTGGTCCAAAATTAAACTTAGTTTGATTTTAACCAAAATTTAATTTTTGCTGTAGTTAATGTGCTGAACCTAAACATGTATTAAGGTTTTTTATTACGGCCCAGTTTTCAAGTTGGTGTAAATCAGGGTCTTAAATTTAAATTTGTTTATTTTCAACAAATATTGAATATATGGGGTTCTTTGATATGCTGAATATCTAATACCATGCATTTTGATTTTGGGCCCCCTTATCAAATTGATCCACATTGAGGTCCAAAGATTTCAAAATTAAACTTTGTTTGATTTCATCAAAAATTGAATTCTTGGGGTTATTTGATATGCTGAATCTAACCATTTTTTAGATTTTGGATATCTGATCACAAAAGGTAAATGTCCAATTTAAAACTTCAAAGTTCTAAGACCCCATTCGTCCTGTGTCAAATATTTAATCAAAATCCAAATTAAAGCTGTATCAAGCTTGAATTTTGTTTCCATACTTGCCCCAACTGTTCAGGGTTTGATCTCTTGGGTTGAATCAAGGTGACCACTGCTGAACATTTTATTAAAAGAGGGGCAAAAGATAACAGAGGGACAGTCAAACTCTTAGGTAGCACTCCACAGTTAGGTGTGTAGTTTCGCATTTTGGCCCCTGTGGATTTTTAAAATATGAGAGCTAGTGTGAAATAAAATTCATTTTTGAATAGCTGAGTACTAAAATAGCCTTCGTATTGGGTTTATATGAACATCAAGATTATGTAATGCATGTAATATAGGCTGTTTTCTGTATGACAGTCCGTATTTGCATGCCCATACCATACATTGGTCCAGCAATTATTGCAATGTTTTTTTCCAACTTTTTCTTGCATGAACTTTGTGATGAGATTTGACGAAAAAATGAGGCGAAAGACACCCATTTTTTATTTGATCATTAGGAAGATCTATACAAACAGTTTCTAAAAAGGTATCACTCAAAGGCATTGAAATTCTAGTTTGATCCAAATTTTGGGGGGATATGTGACATGTTTACCCATTATACACATTAAAGGAATTATTTTTCACCCTTTTAACTTTGGAAAATCAAATCTATAGAAGATACTGATTACATAAATATGCACATGTACAACACAAACATTAAGGTTAATGTAGTAGAAATCCAGGAATAGGAGATGATAAAACATTTTGTGGCTCATTTTTAATTTTATTTTCTAACTGTGGAGTGCTACCTTAGGTTGAAATTAAACCGATAATGCCATGGCTAAAAAAGAAAACGGCAAACAGACAAATAATAGTACACAAGACACAACATAGAAAACTAAAGGCTAAGCAACACGAACCCCACCAAAAAACTGGGGTGATCTCAGGTGCCAGTGGCGGATCCAGCCATTTGAAAAAAAAGGGGGGGGGGGTTCCAACCCCTGGAACCCTCCCCCTGGATTGCCACTGGGTGCTCTGGAAGGGTAAGCAGATCCTGCTACACATGTGGCACCTGTAATGTTGCTCATGTTATTCTCAAACCTGGTAAATAATCTTAGTCTAATGCGATATGTCTCTCATAGGTTTAAAGGAAATGGAATTGTAGTTACGACGCCAACCTACTGGTATGTTGCTACATAGAAATGGAAAGTTCACAATTGGGAAGCTGAAATCATTTCTTTTGTTGTAAAGTTTTGTTTTTTACCAACACTCATTGTCAATTTCAAGATTTAAGTCAAGATATGAGACAGACTTAACTATATCTGTTGTATCCTTTTTATCTAGTTTGATAGGATAGGTGTGTTCAACATATTCACCAAATTTTGAATAATTTTAATAGTGAGAGATTCACAAAATCATCTATATAGCAGAAAGTAAAGTTGAAAGATATTGCTAACATCTTATCTTTTTTCCTAAGAAGTTAATCTTGTATGAATTCAGCCTCATAATAACAATGGAACAAACCAACAAGAAGTGGAGCACAATTGGTTCCCATGGGAATGCCCATAGTTTGTAAAATAATTGGTAAGAAAGATAATATAAAAATCTTTTTTATCATTAATTAAAACTCAAGTAATGGGCCCCCCTTTTTGGAAAAAAATTTGGTTGCTTATAAAGGGAATCACTGAAGCGTGACTAGAGCGGACCCCCTCTTAGGTCAGTCAGTGGGACCCCACTTATAAAAAATTCTGGATCCACCACTGGGGGCGTTTCCCTTTTTTTTTTGGAACGATTAATGCATTTGAATAGGGACATATAATTGAACCCCCCTCCCTCTTTTTGTCCTGAGTAGAGACCACCCTTTTTTAAATGGTTGGATCGGCCCCTGACTGCTGATATGAGTATTCATTAGTTTTTAAAAATTCCCGCGTTAACTTTTCGTTACGTCTCTAGAATTATTCATCAAGGCGTTTCCTCTCGGGTGTGATCATGCCACCGGAAGCTGAAGTCCGGCGTGCTAGTTTGTAACTCGGGGACCTTCATCTCACCTGAAATTGTTACTCTAGTAGGTAAATTTACGAAAATCATAATTATAACTTATATCTTTAACTTTTAAATCAAAATAACTATAAAAGAAGTGTGTTCTTTTGTTGGAAATAAGTCTTCACTAACGTTAGATACGATGCACGGTATCCAAAATAAACAAAATGATAAAAGACCTAACATAATGTAACAGTTCTAAATAATTATTTATAACATTAACATTTTATTAGAAACATTCATTAAGGTATGTTGTTTTATTGTTTACAATGACTAAGCAAGAATGAACATGCATTGTAGAAAAGAGAAAATATACCATCAAATTATGTCAATCAAGGATAAGTCTAACTATCCAAATCCTAGTGTCAATGAATATATAAATATTTTGGTTAAGATTGTGTTGCACCAAGGAGGTTATATGAGAAGGAGAGAGGACGAAAGACGATAATTACTCATAAAATGTTACCAACTTTTCTGTAAATGGGTGTTAATTAATTAAGATCCTCTCTGTCACAGAGGAAGATTATGTCCAAATAACATACTCGAGTAAGAATGGGAATACCTGAGGTGTCATAAACTGACCGGATATACAATTATTGACATGTTAAAAAGATTTTTTCTGATATTTTTTATTGAATAATTAAAAATCTATAATACTAAAATGACGAGGTCCAATTTGTCAGCCGTCATCACGTAAAAACGACGAATCAAAGAATTCAACTTTATATATAACTAATATAGTACAAAGGTGTAGATTAAAAATTACACCACTTCAGGCTCTTTTGTTTTCCACGTAATTGATATTGCCAATAATTAAAAAGTTCCGGGTCGAGTCCGATACCGATACCAATAGTATATTTACCTGTTACCGATTACCTTATTTGTACACGTTCCGCATCTAACAGGCGCACCACCAAACGGTGTACTCAGGATTAATATGCTATATACACGGGTCATAATCACAGGGTTGACACTACTAAATTGTCAAATTGTTACCTATTGTAGTATTTTAATCAGTAAGACTTTCTAAGATAACAATACGAAAACTAAAAAATAAGGCGTATTGGAACAGTTTTCAATTTGTTAACGAGCATGACGTAAAACAGCGAATCAAAGAATTCAACTTTATTTATAACTAATATAGGACAATGCGGTTGATTAAAAAATACTCCATTCCAGGACCTTTTGTTTTCCAAATAATTAATATTACCAATAATTGATAAGTTCCAGTTCGACGGATTCAAACAGAAAGATTTAGATTTGAAATTAGAGAAAACTGTGTATCTTATAATCGGCATGATTTTATCAGATGACAATTCTTATACTAAAATAAGGCTTGCGCATAGTTATATTCTTTAATTCAGTCACGGACCCGCAATATCACGGGTGTGTTCTAGTTTTATGTAACAAGGTAAACTTATTACCAATAGAAATGAAACAAATATCCGTCTTATTGTTGTCAATGTTTATATCAACAGAAAGTCACTTTTACGTTGTTTCCGATAAATTTCTCTATGTTTGAATTGCAAATATTCCTTCCAGTCGTAACCGGTCATTGTATCTAAATTACTTTGCATATTCGTATATTTTCTATGATTATTACCTGCCAATTCTCATAAACAGAAATTAAACGGTGAAGCGAAAATCTTTGTTTAAAGCAATGTAGTGTTGAATAAAAATTGCACACTAAATTTCCTTTAAACCCTCATAACTTTGTCATTTCTTGATCTTTTTTCACTGTAGACAGAAGATTGACTTTGAAATTGTGCGTCAAATCTATTTGCATATCATAAACACCTATATACACTAGTACTGCATTGTTACCAAAATTACACCTTTAATGACGAAGTCACTGATAACAATCATGTGACATATGCGATTTTCTAATAGTCCCAACTGCTTGTGGTAACAGCCCGGTACATCAGAGGGCCATGTCAAGTGGGTGACGATAAACATGTCGTTTTCTGTATAATTTTATCAATTTTCTCTGACCGAACTGCTATCGTGGGAATGCTAATTTTGTATCAAGCAGAGTGTTTACTTTCCTTCTCATAAAACCTCCTTGTTTGCACTAATTTATGCCAAGTCCATTGGTTGATAAAGTCTAAACATTTTTATTGTTTTAGTTGTTATGGGCTTCTCCTTTTTGAATTTAACTTGTAGTTCTGTATTTTATTTATATGAGTTATAATTATTCCAGTACCCTGATTTCCAGAGGATCACGTATTAGAACTAATTAAACTACCAAGGAGAAATTAATTGGGCCCCGAAAACATGGTGATTTACTACTTAAAGTAGTGTTCAATTATATAATTTTAAGATATTAGTCTGAAGAAAAGTGCAATAAAACTTCAGGAAATAGATGAGCATCTCTTGTAAGTTATATGCAAATTCCTTGTTGAAAACAATATGACAGACATAATTATTCAATAGTTAATCAACTTTAAAAATTAAAAGAATTTAAAGCAATGCAAGGACATATTCTTTAAAACACCTAACATGCCTAAGATGATGGATGTACAAATTTATTTATTGAATACAAACATAACATCTCAAGAGAAACAATTCCCTGATTACTGGTTGTTTAAATTGTTAAAAAAACACAAAGGTTTAATTTCTTTATTTAATTTGTTTATAAAAAATTCAAAATTCCCATTTCGCCTTAGTTCAATAGACCACTTTCGAGTTCATCCTTCACCGGAAAAAACTCGTCAATTATACGCGCCTTAATCACCGTCATTTGTGCATTTAGGGGAGCGTCACTTCCTTTCCAATTTTGAGCGAGTGGTTGGAAAACTATAATTCTATATTGTACGAATTATTCGGCAAATTGAATTCTCAAAATTGACAATCAACACTGCTGTCATTAGGGAATTGTCAGTAAGTACCTACAGAGCAACCATTATTTCTAGTTTATCCTGCACAAAGACGATCACTAAGACGCTTGATGAACGTAAATAGTGCAGGGATTCAGGCGACCCCCTCTATCTGGTAAACGACGTCATAAAGGCGTGCATAATTGACACGTTTTTGCAGGTGATGGATGAACTCGAAAGTGGTCTATTCCCATCTCTCTGTAGTATTTTTTTATTCTTTTTTGCCTGGAATTCACATCTAAGACAAGATTCGAACACACCAACCTTAACTATCAATCAAGCTGCTCAAGCATATATATAAAAAACTTTTTCTTAAAGACATTTATATATAAACTTATCATCATCAGGTGAAGTATTAAAAATCACCATTACCAGGCCTGTAGCTAGGAATTTTCAGGGGGGTAATTTGGACTCCCAAACTTTACTTTAACAGTCACAATTTGAACAGAACGTTGACTTTAACAGTGCTTATTTGTTTTTTAGGGGGGGGTTTGTCCGAACCCCCTTGGCTACGGGTATGATTCCTTCTTTTAACTTGGTAAAATAAAATGTCAAGCATATACATTATATATGGATAAATAGGACAGTCTAATATAACATGTAAACATACAATTTTAAACACTTGACTGAACTTTACACACACTTAAGTTATTGATATCTTAGATTTGACTTGGAAGTTCTGGAACTTTATCATGCTTTTTAAAGATCACTATAGTTTTTCTTGCAAGGAAGAAATCATCTAAATATTCAGTAATTTTAACTATGCCTTATTTGTTGTATAGGATAAGTTCTGGAGTACACTGATCTGGCATATAATTGTCCTGAAGCTTTTGTATCCAAGATGGCTCATTTATTGACCAGTGTACAGAATATGTATGGAGAACTTATGAGGAATGCAGGTAAGTTTTCAATATTTACAGTTCTAACTAAGTTTCAACAATACAGTGAAGCCTGATTAAACCAAATCCTGAATAAACCGGAAACCTGTCTAATCCAAACTGAAGACCAACCATATCACATTTTATGCATTGTGAACCTGATGAAACCGAATACCTGCCAAAATGGAACAAAATCTGAAGTACAATTATACTGCAAAAAACTAAAAATTTTTTTTTACATTATTTCAATCAAAAATGTATGCCATTTTGATGCTTAATTTTTGTTTTTATCTCTTTTCTTTTCTTTCCAGTCCTTCATTCTTTTTATTAATTATTGCATTTCTGCAATATCATTCCATTACATTTTGTTTTGGTTTAGTTTATGGTGAGTTATCCTGTTTATCATTTTTATGCATCTTTATGTTGGTGAAATGTTTTTCTTTAGTATTGTTTCACATATGGAGAATACTCAGATACACTGTATTAATATTAGATTTTTTTAAGGTCATGCTATGTGCTAGTGTATTTAATGACATCATATCATGTGTGCCCTGAAGGTATTAACTGTTAATTGCCAAGGTTTAGGAGATAGTGTTAAAAGAAGAGATGTCTTTAACTATTTAAGAACAAAGAATTATAATATTTACTGTTTACAAGATACTCATTTCTTATGTGAAAATGAAAATAATATAAGAGCTATGTGGGGATATGATAGTTATTTTTCATCTTATAGCTCAAATTCAAGAGGTGTAGCAGTTATGTTTAATAACAACTTTGAGTTTAAGGTCCTAAAAGAAAAAAAAGATGTTGGTGGTAATTATTTAGTATTAGACTTAGTTGTTGATACTTTACATTTTACATTTGTAACTATTTATGGACCAAATATAGATACTCCTTTTTTTTATGATAGAATTATGTCAATTATAGATGATTTTGGTAATGATAGCTATATGATTTGTGGTGATTTTAATCTGGTTCTCAACCCTGATATGGACTATTCTAACTATTTACATGTAAATAACCCGAATGCTCGGGAGAAAGTTTGACCCTTTTCGTGAACTTTACCCAGATTTGAAGCGTTTCACATGGAGAAAAAGAACCCCCTTTAAACAAGCCAGGCTTGATTTTTTTCTTTTATCTGAAGATTTACTATGCTGTTTGAAAAACTGTAATATTGAGCCCAGCTATCGCTCTGATCATTCTATGGTTGTATTAAATCTAGAATTTAATCCTTTTGAGCGAGGTAGAGGATTGTGGAAATTTAATAATTCATTATTGTATGATTCAGAATATGTAAAGATTGTTAAAGAAAAAATAGTTGAAGTTAAAAAACAATATGTAACACCTGTTTATGATATAGATAGAATTGAAGACATGAATAATGAAGATCTCCATTTTAATATTAACAGTCACTTATTTCTTGAGACAATGTTGATGGAAATTAGAGGTAAAACTATATCTTATTCGAGTTATAAGAAAAAGGTAAAAGAAAACAAGAGAAAGATCTTAGAAATGAAATTCTTATTTTGGAAGAAAAGGTAGATGAAGGTTCAATACAGATTTTGGAAAATAAAAAATGTGATTTAGAAAATATAAGAAAAGAAAAAATTAAAGGGAAGATAATTCGATCAAGAATACAATGGGTAGAAGAGGGTGAAAAACCTACTAGCTATTTTTGTGGGCTAGAATCAAAAAAATTTACAAATAAGATAATACCAAAAGTAGAAAAAGAAAATGGAGATGTAATTTCAAAACAAAAAGATATTTTAAAAGAAGTAAAATCTTTTTATGAAAATTTATACAAGAATAAAGACAAGTCAAAGGGAGATAAATTCAGTAAACTTAAAGAAGGATTAAAAGATATAAAATTTAAAAAACTAACTGATGATGAGAAAAAAAATCTTGAAGGAGAAATAACAATTGAAGAAGCTGGTTTGATATTGAAAAATATGAAAAATAATAAAACACCAGGATCTGATGGTTTCTCCACAGAGTTCTTTAAATTTTTTTGGAAAGATTTGAAAATTTTTGTTGTCGACTCCTTGAACTACAGTACTGAGATTGGTGAACTATCTGTTACGCAAAAACAAGGAATCATTACATGCCTGCGGAAAGGAAATAAGCCTAGACATTTCTTAAAAAATTGGCGACCTATATCTTATTAAATACAGTTTATAAAATTGGATCTGGAGTTATAGCAAAACGCTTTAAAACAGTTTTAGATAAACTGATAGATTTCGACCAAACTGGATTTATTAGTGGTAGATATATTGGAGAAAATCTTCGTTTAATTTATGATATTATGCAATTTACAGAGGAAAAAGATATACCAGGACTTTTGCTGCACATTGATTTCGAAAAGGCATTTGATTCGATTTCTTGGGAATTTTTAACTAGTGTCTTGAAGTTGTTCAATTTTGGAGAATCAATAATTAATTGGGTTAAAGTTTTTTATAACAATATCAAATCAGCTGTTAACCAGGCAGGACATCTATCAGAATTTTTTTCTATAGAACGAGGCTTTAGATCCCTTGTCGCCTTATATTTTTATTCTCTGTGCTGAGATATTAGCACTAAAAATAAGAAATAATGATAAAATAAATGGTATTACAATTACGCAAGTTGAGCACAAACTTTCACAATTTGCTGATGACACATCTCTTATTTTAGATGGTAAAGAAGAATCTTTGAATGAAGCATTAAATGAATTAGATTGGTTTGGAAATATATCTGGTTTAAACATTAATTTTTCTAAAACACAAGTTATTTGGATAGGAAATAAAAAGTATAGTAATGAGGTATTATGCCAAAATAGAAACCTTACATGGGGAGCAACATGTTTTAAGGTATTAGGTATAAGCTTTGATGTTAATCTTGATAGAATTGTAAAAAATAATTATGATGAAAAAATTGTACAAATTAAATGTGTAATAAGACAATGGTCAAAACGAAATCTTACTGTTATTGGTAGAATTACTGTAGTAAAGACATTGATATTGCCTATTTTAAATCATTTGTTTATATCCTTACCAAATCCAAGTGATGATATTTTAAAAAATGTTATTCAACTTATGTACAATTTTATATGGAGTTCACCAATTGATAGAATTAAAAAGAGATGTTTTACAAAATGATATTGAAGATGGTGGACTCAAAATGATAAATCTTAGTGCATTTATTTTAGCACTGAAGTGTACATGGATAAGGAGATTATTTAAATCAGACAACAAATGGCAGAATGTTTTTTTGTCAAATGTTCATGTAGAACTTGAAAAATTTTATGGTTGTGGAAGTGTTTATATCCAAAAATTACAACAACATATCAAAAATAAATTTTGGCAAGATGTTCTGAAAGCATGGCAACTTCTTAGAGAAAAAGAAGAATATGACAGTTGGGAATGCTTTCTTGCTAGTCCAATCTGGCTTAACAATAATATAAAGGTAGCAAATAAACCTATTTTTTATAAAGATTGGTTTGAAAATGGTATAAGATTTATAAATGATATTGTAAATGAAGATGGGACCTTTTTCTCTCATCAAAAAATAGAAGAAATGTATCAGATAAATGTGAATTTCATGAGATATAATAGTATTATATCTGCTATACATCAAGCATCAAAATCATTTGTGGGAAAAAATCACAATTTAGAACTACCTTTAATTCCATCTGCTATTAAAAGGCTAGTTAAAAGTTCAAAAGGATCTAAAGATATGTATATTGTTTTAAATAAAAATGGAAGTGTTCCCACTAGTCAGTTAAAATGGACTGAAATTTTTGGCTTTGATCAAAATCATTGGAAATTTTTTTATAAACTGCCATTTGTTGTCACAAATAATACTAAGTTACAGTGGCTACAGTATAGATTCAATCATCGAATCTTAGCTACAAACAAATTTCTTTATAAAATTAAGATTTATGATAATCCAAATTGTACTTTTTGTAATAGAGAAATTGAAACATTAGAACATTTATTTTGGGAATGTGAACATACACAATTATTATTAGAACAGATAGAAAATTGGTTTCTGACCAATGGAATTAGTGTACTTTTTACACAAGAAGTTTTTTTGTTTGGTAACTCTTCAAAAATATCAAAAGGCAATGCAGAAAATACTATTTTTCTTACCATAAAGCAATATATTTATAATTCTAGATGTTTTAAAAAAAATCTTACATTAAACTCAGTAAAAGAAAAGATGAAATTTGTGTATGCAATGGACAAAAATATTGCTATGAAAAACAAATGTGAACATCATTTTCTCAGAGAATGGAATGTTTTTGATATATTACTTAGTTAAATACAAAAATGTATATAC
This sequence comes from Mytilus trossulus, assembly GCF_036588685.1. Lineage (NCBI taxonomy): Eukaryota > Metazoa > Mollusca > Bivalvia > Mytilida > Mytilidae > Mytilus > Mytilus trossulus. The sequence continues at coordinate 6,757,123 of NC_086373.1, read as the reverse complement.
TTTACATTCAATATTATACATGTTATAAATGAAAATGCTGTATTTACTATACTAAAATAGAATTCAATTTCTAGATGAATTATATTGAAAACTCACCACACTATTCTCTCTCACTCTCTTTCTCTTTCTCTCTCTCTCTCTCTCTCTCTCTCTCTCTCTCTCTCTCTCTCTCTCTCTCTCTCTCTCTCTCTCTCTCTCACTCACCACACTATTCTCTCTCTCTCTCTTCTCTCTCTCTCTCTCTCTCTCTCTCTCTCACTCACCACACTATTCTCTCTCACTCTCTCTCTCTCTCTCTCTCTCTCTCTCTCTCTCTCTCTCTCTCTCTCTCTCTCTCTCTCTCTCTCTCTCTCTCTCTCTCTCTCTCTCTCTCTCTCTCTCCGGTGTTCAAACTGCTTTACTCTATATCTTATATTTGTATTTAAAAAAAAAAAAAAAAAAAAAAAATGCTTCCTAATAGACAGTTGTATTGATTAGATAATATCTATAGATTTATATATTATATATTGCTATTATATTTGTGTATATTATGTTGTAAATTGGAAGTTATAAATAATAAAAATTAAAAAAAAAAAAATCTGAAGTGCTGAAAGGGTTCGGTTTAGTCAGGTTTTACTGAACTTCTCTTTGAAATGAATAGGTCAAAGGGCCCAAGTAACAGCAGTCTAAATCCTTTAACTAGAAACACAATCTAAAAATGCTGGATTATGCCATTATTCTTCAAGTACCTCTTAATAAAAAATAAAGTTATATGGATAACATGTATTAGTAAAATAAAACTTTTTCAGATCCTAGAGTTGATGGCTGGTTTATGATGTCAACACCATGGCCAAGCTTGGTTATATGTTTGTTATACCTCGCTTTTGTAAAGATGGGACCAACCATAATGGCGGATAGAAAACCTATAGATCTGAAGAAAATACTGTTAGTTTATAATATTGGTATGGTTGGATTATCAACATATTGTTTTCTAGAGGTAAAGTTAACTGTTCTTTCTTACACTGTAATGACTTGAATTCTTCCCCTGTGTATCTGATTTCTCACACGTTTAGACGATTCAGTTATGTGTAAGATAACCAGTCCAACATTCAAGATGGCCAACTACCATTTGTTATTACTCCCGTTCTATCTAAACTTTTAACTTTTTTTTCATCAGGATTAGTGTGATATATCAGATTTTTTACATTCTTCTGTAATCTATTGACGTTGTACCAGTTTGTAATCATTTAATTAAAAAGATCCTTTGAACATGAGAACATATTTGTTTATTTTACAGTTTAACTTTGCTGGGTGGTTAGCAGGATATAGTTTGGGATGTGAGCCTGTGGATTACTCAAGGTCACCTCAAGCATTAAGGGTAAGTAGTTTGGGATGGCAGCTTGTGGATTTCTCAAGGTCACCCCAAGTGATAAGGATAAGTAGTTTGGGATGTCAACTTGTGGATTTCTCAAGGCCTTCTCAAGCATTAAGGGTAAGTAGATAGGGATGTCAGCTTGTGGATTTCTCAAGGTCACCTCAAGTGTTAAAAGGGTAAGTAGTTTGGGATGTCAACTTGTGGATTTCTCAAGGTCATCTCAAGCATTAAGGGTAAAGAAATTGGGATGTTAGCTTATGGATTTCTCAAGGTCACCTCAAGCATTAAGGGTAAAGGGATTGGGATGTCAGCTTGTGGATTTCTCAAGGTCACCTCAAGCATTAAGGGTAAGTAGATTGGGATGGCAGCTTGTGGATTTCTCAAGGTCACCTCAAGTGTTAAGGATAAATAGTTTGGGATGTCAACTTGTGGATTTCTCAAGGCTTTCTCAAGCATTAAGAGTAAGTAGATTGGGATGTCAGCTTGTAGATTTCTCAAGGTTACCTCAAGTGTTAAGGGTAAGTAGTTTGGGATGTCATGATCAACTTGTGGATTTCTTAAAGTCATCTCAAGCATTAAGGGTTAAAAGATTGGGATGTAAGCTTGTGGATTTCTCAAGGTCACCTCAAGCATTAAGGGTAAAGAGATTGGGATGTCAGCTGGTGGATTTCTCAAGGTCACCTCAAGCATTAAGGGTTAAGAGATTGGGATGTCAGCTGGTGGATTTCTCAAGGTCACCTCAAGCATTAAGGGTAAAGAGATTGGGATGTCAGCTTGTGGATTTCTCAAGGTTACCTCAAGCAAGAAGTGTAAAGTAGTAAGGGATGTTAAACACTAATGTACATGATTTTTTCCAATTTCTGAATATGCTGCAAAGATAGGCATAAAATTCAGTTACAGAAGTTTCAAGAACAATTATTTTAATAAATACTAAACATAAGAAATAATGTATTTGCATGAATGTTTCTAATATAACACAGGTTAATAAATAATATCTTTAAAATGTACAATTATTATTTAGAAATAACGTTTGATCAGTATCATCACAGGTATTGTTTTATTATTTACTTTTATCCTCTATCTATCAAACACCTAAATTCTAATTGTAAATACTAGAGTACAAGTGGGAAGGCTGTGTTAGTTTTAAATAACATTTCTATATAATTTAATTTGGGATGTAACACGTCTTCTGATTGGCTGACATTATTTTGTTATCAGCCCATAGACATAATTTAGTCATGTAACCGTGAAGTCATCAATGTTTTTTCATGGTTTTCTACATTTTAAAATGGAGTTTAGAATTATATTATAAGAAATGACTGTAATATTTTTTCTGTCTATTTTCGAAAAAACACAAAAAATGTGGTGCACACTGTTAAATAACCTGCTATGCCCATTATTCAGTGTGCACCAAATTTTTCATGTTATTTCATTATAGACAGAAGACATATTACTGTCATTCCTTAAATAAAACAACAATAGGGCACATAATTTCTAATTATAAATTAATTTATTGGAGGGGAATTCTTTGCTTTGATTTTAATGTTTGGTGTTTTAACACCACTATTAAGCACCACTTTGGGCTATTTCGTGGCAGCCAGTTTTATTGATGCTTGAAGCCAGAGTGCCTGGAGAAAACCATGACCTTCGATAGGAATGATGATCCTAGTCAATTAAGATTGGAGCCAAGTGCATACAAACAAGCAGGGTTCAAACCAAGGATCCGGAAATTTTTTCACCAAATTTCGATCATTTTCATACAACTTAAAAGTTGATGCCCCTTTTCAAAAATATGACTGTCAAAATCACATTACTGCATGAGACTCATTATGAGTATGCTCATACTCGATCGTCATGTTCATAGCATCAACAAACTTGTTTCACTGTTGCATAGCATTTACTTCATGATTTGTCCTACCATTTTCCATAAATCAATCAAGAGCAATTAAGGGAAGGCAACAGTTTAAAAATAAAATGATTTTAATGACTCAAAACGATAACATTCTCAGTTATCACTTACGTTTCTTTCGATTCTGAAGTCAAAATTCAAACCGGATGTAATGCGACAATACTAAAACGAACAATTCCGGACTCATTTCCGGGATTAGTTTTGTTTACCCAAATCACAGGAAATCATCGGCTTTTTAATATTTTACCTTTAATAGTGCAAGAATATTAATTTAAATAGTTGCACCAAGGATTTGTATAGTTATAACTATACAAATCCTTGGTTGCACTAGCTTTATGTAGGATGAAATTATTTTAAATTTACGATTAATTGTCTAAATCTGTGGAAGAGAATTTCAAGCATGCGTATTGCATAGTAAACAAGGCACGTAAAAAAAAAATTCTACGTAAATTAAACCAAGTTTTAATTTAATTTTAAATCATAATTGACAATTGTCTGACCTGTTGGGTAATTAGATAATGAAGCCAGTTGGTATGGAATTTTTATTTCTTTATAATAATAGTTTGGAGCTGGTGATTAATTGCCAGGTGTGAATTAAAAATACAGGTAAATAGATTAGCAATCATTAGCCAATAGCTCCCCGAGGCATTAATATAGTTATTAGAAGGGCCCTCAGGATTATTACACATTAATGGAGTGGCAGTTTAATTACAGGAAGTCGATAACAAAACAAAAATATGTTCAAAATTGCGATTTGAAGGTCAATCTCAACGAAATGACCGAAATTATTACTGTTGAAAAATAAAATTTGACCTAAATCCCAATTAAAAGTTTAGGACATTATAGTTTTAGTTTAGGACATGACTGGCAAATATGACTGTTTCCGGACCCTTGGTTCAAACTCACAATCTCAGTGTTGACTGGCTAGTAATTACATTAGTAACTACTTAGACCACTTGACCACCCAGACCCCTGGTAAATCTTTGAATGAGAATACAATTATTGATGTCATATTATATATAGCCTCTTGTTTTATGCTTGTAAGATTTCTTTTCTTTTTGCAGATGCTTAATGTTTGCTGGTGGTTTTATTTTTCAAAGTTCATTGAACTCCTTGATACAGTAAGTGATTTAATGATATATTGATCACTATGGTAACTATATAAAAAAGAAGATGTGGTATGATTTCCAAATGAGACAACCCTCCACAAGAGACCAAATGACACAAAAATTAACAGCTATAGGTCACTGTATGGCCTTCAACAATAAGCAAAGACAATACTGCATAGTCAGGCCCCAAAGGCCCCGAAATGACAAATGTTAAACAACTCATACATGAAAACTAACAGCCTAATTAAGGTACAAAAAAATAAATGATAACAAATATATAACACAGCAACAAACGACAACCACTGAATTAAAGGCTCCTGACTTGGGACAGGCACATCATTTTGCGAGATTTATTCCCATGTAGTAATTCAATTTAGTGAGCAGATGCATTTGAAAGAATCTAATCATGTGCAATAATTCACGGTTCACTGGCTTTCATAAGATTTTTAATTATTATTAGATATTACTTTCAAGTAAGACACACAAAAAACACAAAAGTGAGTGTAAAATGCATCCCTGTTGTCTTTTTAAATACAGATGACTCCTTGAAAAAAATAGGTAGTAATTCAGGAAATATGGACTATTTTTTGGACAATACCATTTTATTAATGGCAACAATACTAACGCTCATAATATACTTAATAATGCAATTTATGATTCAGTTGTTCAACTCTGAACTGAACTTAAAATTTTATTCCTTATTTATCAATCAGTTAAGATTACTGTAAACCAACTTATTTTCGCGAGCGATTTATTTTCCCGACTTTCACGAATAGAAAAATAACGTGAATAATCATCGTCGCGAACATGTAAAACTTAGATCTTTCCTTCAAGCAAATAAGAAAATCGCGAAATAAAATAGCTGCAAAGTGGTCAAGAAAGGGTAGAACGCGAAATAAAGTATCCGCGAAAATAAGTTGGTTTACAGTATTCACTCGAGTGTAGAAATCATGTTCATTCAGGTATATACATAAAATTTACGAAAGTTAATATGTTACTAACAATACACCATTTTGTTTGAACAGTATTGTTTTTTAAAACAAAACAGTTTCAGTGTAATAACTAATTACTATTTTGACAGATATTTTTTATAATGAGGAAGAAATTCAACCAAGTATCGTTCCTCCATGTCTTTCATCATGCTATAATGCCTTTTTCATGGTGGTTTGGAGTCAAATTTGTGGCAGGTGAGTGAGACGTGAAATTATTTATCTATTACTTTTGTATTCTTTAAAGCCAATTTTCTGCTCTAATAGACAGTCAAATATAAGCAGGGTTCTATATATAATTTAAGAATTTTTCATTAAAGTTTAAAAGTCATTATAATTTCTTGTACAGTATTGAAAACAAAACATAACAGCTGGTTAATAAGTGGCATCAGAAAATATAAAGTATTGTGAAAAAGGCTCCAGATCTTATGAGTATGGTCTGTCTCAAACCATATGCTTAATAAGGTGTAATACCACCATTGATTTTCTCCTATTAGTCTTTGTTAAATTTGCACTTTTCAAAAAATTGTACAGAATTTATCTTTGTTTCAAATAAAGAAATACTTGGCATGAGTAAAGTTTTATCCTGTCCAGTTCTATAGAAAAAGTTTCACATAACATTTCATTGCATATAAGAAAATAACCATCATTGGAAGTTAACCAATCAAATTTCTCCCCTTATTCTATCTGTGTACAAGGTTTAGTCACCATGTAACCTCAAGATTACAAAATTTTCTATAGAAATCACAAATAAAAAATAATGGTGTTTTGAATTACCCAAGACATATGTTTATGACACAGAAATAGTTCTACTGCAATAAAATGTAGGATTAATTACCTACAACGGTCAAATTTAAGGGAATATTTTTTTAGACCTACTTTCGTATGCAACCGGATGTGACGTACCATGATTTGGTGGTATTACACCTTAAGGTCCAGCCATAAGTGTATATAGATATAAGAAGTTGTGGTATGAGTGCCAATGAAACAACTCTCCATCACAATTTGTAAAAGAAAAACCATTATAGGTCACAAGTACAATCTTTTTACAAGCTGGACCATATGAGTTTTTAAATCACAAGGTATTTTTTTGAATAGATTCTAATTTTCTTAACAGGAAATAGGTTTACCATCTGTTTCCCATAGACATATTCCCCATGCATTTTGATATAGTTTTATGGCATCTACCTCTTACATGTTGCATTATTTTTTGTTTAATTTTGAAGGTGGATTTGGTACATTTCATAGTATGTTGAATTCCTTTATACATCTAGTTATGTATACATACTATGGTTTAGCAGCACTTGGTCCACAGTATCAAAAATATCTATGGTGGAAAAAATATATGACAAGTATGCAAATTGTAAGTATTTAGTGTACTGGTACATGTGTTTTAATAAGTACACCACAAAGTACAGGATTTATTGTAAATAGGATGCATTTTGTAAAAATTTAGAATGGAAATCAGGAAATATGTCAAAGAGACAAAAACCCCACCAAAGACAACAGCTGAAGGCCACCAATGGGTCTTCAACGCAGAAAGAAAGGTAACAAAAGAAACTAAGCAAACTGACAATGATACACAAATTAACAAAGGACTACTAGCAGTTACTGACCTGCCAGCTCTTGACTTCAATTAAACTGATTTAAAGATTATCTCTTCATCATGTGAATATCAAGCACAAACCCTCCCGTTCGGGGTTTAGTATCATACCATCATAAAATATATAAGAACATAACCTGTATCATGCCAACAACTGGTTTTAGAATAAATATTAAACTGTTTTATAGAGTGTTATGACTTAGCCTACCACAGACGTGGAAATTACTATATGGATTGACCTTAAAACTTATTGCAGTAATGTAAATAAAGCCAAAATAGTACAGACAAAATCATTTAGTTCATGTCATGTTGACAACATTTTTATATTCATCTTTTTTTATCAATTTCATTTATTGCTCTAAACATTGAAATATTCTTCATAAACTGAAAGTATAAATTCCTACTGTAATCAACCACCCTTGTGGTAAGGACCTCATCTCAAGTGTGAGAGGTCATGTGTTTTTAACCCTAACAGGTTCAAACCAGAGACTTGCTAATTGGTTCCTCTTTGCACACAGCATTTAGATGTAAAAGCAACAACAACTAATCGGCTCACAATCAGAGTGATATACTGTGGATTCATTATTATTCGTGGGATACCAAAATTTTCGTGGCTTTCGTGGGTACTGGTGAACCACGAAATTAAATGTTCAACGAATAACAAATTTTCTATAGGCTTGTATGTAGACTTCAGCAGAACCACGAAATTAGATATCCACGAACTTGCAAGTTTTCCATAATCCACAAATATTGGTACCCACGAAATTTCAAAATAAATGAATCCACAGTATCTTAGTAAGGTGACATGCCTTCCTGCAGACTGTTATCTTGTGAACTAGCAGTTATATTATAAGTATATATTTACTTTATTTTGCAGATACAGTTTATATTGGTGACTATACATTCAGCACAACTTCTATTTATTGATAAGTAATATATGTTTATTTTATTTTGCAGATACAGTTTATATTGGTGACTATACATTCAGTACAACTACTATTCATTGACTGTAATTATCCTAAGTTTTTTGTTTACTTGATTGGACTGTATGCTGTTATGTTTATGATCATGTTTGCCAACTTCTATGTAAACACTTACAAGAAATCCAAACCAAAGTCAAATGGAACAGTCACTAACGGAATAGTCACTAATGGAAATGTTGCCAATGGAATTAAACATAAACAGTCTTAACTAAAGAACATCACCATAATTTATGTACCTTTTTTATGTTGTTTATACTTTTTTATTTATCAGTATGCAAGTGTATGTTTTGTTGCCAGTAATACTTTTTTGTTTAGCCAGCATTATTTTGTCATGAAGATGATGCTTTTTGATGGAGTTAACATTGAGGTAGTCTGATTTAAGTTTTTTTTTTTTTATCATAAATTACTTTTTCAAACAGCCTTGGTATTAAATGAAACTTTGACAAGCTTTTTATTATCAAAAGACAGCTCAATTTTTTCTTCATTTTTCTGTGTTTAACTGTTTTCACAGTTAATATAGATAAAGTCTATAAAGTTTTTCTAACATCAATAACTTTGTCAAACATTCTTAGAATATAAACAAAAGATAGTATATAGAATAAAATTTTGAAAAAAATATGTCTTTCATTTTCTATGTTTTTCTGATAAATGAGTTTTCACATATCTTTTTTTAAACATGCGATAACTTTTTCAAATCTTATATATTTTTTTGAAACTGTGGCAAAAGCTTTTTAATCATATAAAGCTAATGTCTGAAATTCTGAATCCAAATGTTTTAATTTTTAATTATTATTTTTACATGTATTGTGATGGTAAGACGGCAATTTTTTTATTTGTTTTGCAGTTAAGTTATCTATTGAAGACAGCATTCATGATTATATTTTATAGACAAAGCTAACTTTTCAGAACCTTCATGAAATGTTTTAAAACGTAGAAAGTTTCTCTTTAAGAAAAAGAAATAAAAAAATTTCTGTTTTTTTACTGAAAAATGGATTTTGTTTTTGTAAATCAATGTATCACACATTAGAAGGTGACAGTGTTTAGCAGACTCCTCACTAGTTTTTTTTATACCATTTATCACATCTTTCTTAATATATAATATAACACAATTGATTTGCTATAACATATATTTTAAGCTTAAGTGATATTGTTTAAGTTCTGCATAATTATGTGTCAATTTCTCAGAAACTCGATTTGTTATATTGATGACATTATACTACTATATCTCTAATATAGATTAATAGTATTTGTATTTATGTTGTCACTGTGTAATAACTTGAGAACCTTTGGTTAAACTGAAGTATAAGGTTACTTAGTTCCGTCATTGCAGAGAGACATTTTCATTTTAGTAAATCATTTTTTATACTCATTGTTGAGATAAGCTATCAAATTTAATTAAAATTCTGACCAAGTTGGCTAGTTAGAATTTAAAGTAGTCAGCAAGTTGTTATGGTGTCAATTGAAATACTAATAAAATATGTGAAAAGCTCTTTTCAATCTATTATTACCTTCATGTTCAACTACCTACCAAGTGATTAAAAACATTAGTAGAGTGGGGTGCTCATTTTCGCCACATCTTTCCATGTTTTCTACAGTTTATGATCAGGTCTAAATGTTTTTGAAGTATACTGATATTTTGATATGAAGATAACTTCAAACGCAAAATATTCTTAAGCTTGAAAAAGGTTTTGTTTGAAAAAAATCATCTGAAAAGTTAGATTAAAAGGTGTTTGAAATTTCCGGATGTTTTGTCAATGGGGGACACATATTCGCCGTTTTTACACATCTATTTAAAACCAAATAACCGCAGCTTTTAACAACTTTTATGAAATCAATTGCATTATAGATGAATAGCAGACATTTCAAAGGTGTGAGGAATTAAAAATTAGGGCATTCAGTCAAATATTTACTTAGAAATACTTCTTTGAAATCGTGTTTTTTATTCAGGAAATTGTTCGAAAATCGTTGTCCGTTTTTCGGTCCTTTTCGGTAGGAGCCGCAATTTTGTCTCAGTTTAAAAAAATATCATATTTGTTATAAAAATAAAATTTACCGGTTCATTTATTCCATTTCAGCTATCCTTTGAAGTTTTTACACCTCAAAATCCTAAAACGGCGAAATTGTGTCCCCGGCGAAAATGAGCACCCCACTCTACATGCTCGTTTGCCTGTTCTTAATTTAGGTAGCAATCTAAACTTTTATTGAACTAATTGCTCTTATTTATGTGGAGCTGTATTATTTAACCAATAACATTTTGACCATTTCTATTTATGTTGTTCAATAGTTGTGTCCCTTAAATGGTTGAACAATAACACTTATAAATGTGAACAAAACTCAAGTTGCTGTTCCTTTTGACAGCCTCTTGTCTACACTAAGGGTAAAACAATCTTCCAGGATTTCATTTTACCAGCTTAATATACCTCTGTATAGGTGACCAATCTGCATGACTCAGTGAAGAACATTTAGATTGTTTTATGATGCATGTGTATACAGTCAAAATATTTGCTTTCTGTGAATGTTATGATTTTGTTTTTTATAGGATTACAAATTTTAAATGTTTCATTAGCTCTCAATGTTGAAGCAATAATTTATGTGCAATGGTGTCTGTAACGCTTGTATATTTTTTTAAGAATAATCTTGCTGGAGACCAAGGCACAGACTGTTTTTTGATTGAGAGCAAGGTTTTTTTTATATACTGTTTGATTCTAAATTTCTTTAAAAAAAGATATTTGTTACAGAAGCAAAGTGAACACAAATGAACACCTATAAAGGTTTTGTTTTTTGTGTTTTTTTGTTTTTATTTCTATTACAGTAATATATATAAAAAAAATATGTTTTTCCTCAAATCTTACTAAAGATAAATAGTTAATGCCTAATTACTCATAATAGTAGTCTTGAGACCTAACATCATATATATATGATTTGCCTGCTCTAACCTCTTTATTGGTTAAAATTCAGACATTAACATATATGCATCTAAAGCTCAACAAGTAAATCTATAAAAACAAAAATAAATTATGTTTGACAATCTATGTTGCCTCAAGTAGAAGTATAAGTGGTTGAATTTATATTTTTAAGTAGATTTTACTAAATATTATCTATTAATCCAATATATAGAATTTAAGATATAGGAATATGTGATATGAGTGCCAATGAGACAAGTCTCTTCCAAGTAACAATTTATAAAAGTAAACCATTATAGGTCAAAGTACGGCCTTCAACACAGAGCCTTTGCTCACACCAAATAGCAAGCTATAAAGGGCCTAAAAAAATACTACTGTAAAACCATTCAAATGGGAAAACTAATGGTCTAATCTATATAAAAACGAGAGACATGTATGAACTACCCAAACAGACGACAACTACTGAAAATCAGATAGCTGTTAAACCAGCAATTCTAAAACAGTTATGATAATATTATGTTATGTTTTTTTTAAAGATGAAAATATCTAGTACATGTATGTCTTTCTTTTATATAATCATAATTTCAATTCTTGGGCATTATTTTTCATTTGTTAAACAAAGATAAATCTTGGTTGGTTTTAGAGATCTTTCATCATTTGGCTTCAGTCGTCTATAAATATTTTTTTTTTTTTTTTATAAAAACTTTTCATTTAAGGAAATTTTAAGTTCAATGATATATATATATATATATATTCTCTTGAGAGTTTCTACATTTATTTTCCTCAATTTCTTACGTTTTAAGTGATTTCAAGAATACAGACTAATCAATGTGAAGGCCAATGTCAATTTTGACCAATTTGTAAATCAAGACTCTTGAGAATGAAGTAGGGAAGATTTTTATTCTTAGTAGCCAAATACAATAATCATTTTGATATTCGTTTGCATTAGTTACATACCCATTTAATCAGCTTTGATAACTGTATATTGCTTGTTTATTTGTTAAGTTTTTTTTCCTTTTCATGTGATGAATATATCAGATATTTTATTGTCTAGGTTACCCTGCAGATCTTTGTTATTTTGCTTTGTATTAATTGATGAATTTGTTAATTTACATGACTTTAATGGAAAATATGTTAGTTCGATTGTTAAACAAAAATGAATAATTTTCACTATTTATTTTCAAATTTTTTAAAGAATATTTCAAATAATACTTATTTCATGATAGAATGTCTTACACAATATCAGACAAATTATGACAATATTTATATAAGTTTTTGTAAGTAAATGATTATAGACTGAACACTTGCAGCTAAATTCATAGTAAAGATTAAATATGATAATTATCCCCTCATATAAAATTGATATTGAAAGGCTAACAGCATGATAGACAAAAAAAAAAAATCTGCCAACAGGTTTGGCTCAAGAAATCCCTAATTTTATTCTCAGGAAAAATTATCTACTTAACAGTATTCAGTGCATTTTGCATTGATTATGTATAAGATAATGTTAGAAAAAAGGATTTCTAGATGAAATTAAAGACAGCATGTAAAAAACCTAATTATTAAATTTGATCTTTAATAGCTTGTTCTTAAATTAATCACAAATTCACAACTTTTGTAGATACACGATTATTTACATTTAGGAGGAGCACTTATTTATTTATTACTAATGCTCACCTTTCATCCTTTCTTGACCGTCGTGAATGACTTTAATTGAGATTGAATTGTAATCTATAAGAAAATATGGGCCGGCTCAAATGTTTTAAAGCCCTGGCCCCATCTCATTCAGTCATAATTCGTCGGCTTTTTCAATAAAACTGTTACTTTCAACGGAACTTACTAATTTCACAAACTTTAACAAGTAAACCTGTGAAAAGGTTAGTTCTGTGAGCCTCTAAGTCAATGATTTTTGGTATGCAGTTGTCATAATAATTCTATATCTCATTTAAACAGTCATAATTATTCTATAAATCATTTAAGCCTTTCCTCCATAATGACACCTTTTGACGCCACCCCCTTTACTCCATAATGACCTGTGTAGTACCTCAGTTGAAATGCTATGACTACAAAGTCATTGCATCAGACTTAATAAAATTTGTATCGAATATGAAAAGGACATTCATAAAAATATCCGACTGAAATTTATTTGATGGAATATTTGTTTTTTGCAATGCATTAATACTTCAAAGCATATTTTCAAAAGTTTGTTGAAAAATCCTATGCGAATCAAGTATGCAAAACGAAAATTTCAATGGAGGAAACGGTTAAACAGATATTATTAGGCTATCAAACTTGCATAAATGCCAGACTGTGTAAACAGTGTATATATCTGTCATCTGTGTCATAATAGACACAATAATGTAAGTAAATGCTATTGGGTAACTACTTTAGAAATTTATTGGATCAAATTTAGATATTCTATATTGTAACCAAAGATTTGGATTGGTGCCATAAAATATAGATTTGAATACTTTTTCTTTTTTAGTGTTGCTTTTCTAATTATTGTAATATAACAGCATTATTGAAAGTTTTGCACAGGTTTTTTATGCAAATTTATGTAATTTATGAATTATTTTTTATTGCAGTTTTAGATAATTGCTACCAATATTTATATATAATTAGAAATGAAAATGCACTAGTTTAACAAATAAATGATAGTAGAACTTTAGATATTTTAAGCTAAAACAATATGTTGATGAAGGCCTGTTTTTGACTCACTTTATGGATATCTTGTATTTACACTTAGATTCTATACATGTTTCAATAAAGCAACTAGTTTTTCTATTGAGTGTTTCTTTTTAGACAGTCAGCATCCAAACTATTATATTTCTTCATATCTTATTGTTTAATCATTTTAAAAAGTCTATATAACATTCACCACACTCAATGACAAAATAAGTCTACAGAGGTGCACATGTGTTACTTATACCCATAATGACAATTTTGATTGCCCATGCACATTCCTGATGGTTTCTAATCATGAATTCAAATTAACTTACTTATATTAATCAAAACATAATTATCAGAAGCACATCTATCTGGGGTCCTGTCTTGAATAATGAAGAGGCCACTAAGATGCCTTATGTGGTCATATCAGGGTGTGCTCAGCAAAGCATTTTATTTACAGATTGTATTCCAAATTTCAGGTTTCTTTGTGGCAGTTTTTGTACCACCGCAAACATTTAAAACATTTTGGTCTTATATTGGTATCATGTGGTCGTCTTCAGCGTCGTCCGAAGATGGACGGATGGTTTCCGGATAATAACTTTAGTATAAGTAAATAGAAATCAATAAAATTTTAACACAGTGTTCCTAATCACAAAAGGTAAATTTGGATTGATTTTGGACTGATTGTCTTTAGTGAAGAGTGGTCTCATTGGCAATAATACCACATCTTCTCTTTCATATAAGATAAAATTGTCAAAATACGGGTACAGCAGTCCTTGCCTTGTCACAATCTCAATCAGAACAAAACCAAACAAATATTTAACAAATAAGCAAAACAAACCATATTTTAAGTAGTAACAACAGATGGGTTAGCGTTGTGATATCTATCTATATTTTCAGTAAAGGTTAAAGAGCAGCAAGGAAAGGGTCATATCATTTAAAAAAAAAATTATACTTATATTATTTACTTGCATATTAAAGGTTGATCAATAGAAGTATAAAAAGATCTTTGATGTCAACATATGTTTTTATTTGTAACATGTGAATGACGTTTCTTGTCTTCAGTGATCTAGAAAGATATTATCGTACAAAGTTTTCATTTTTTGTATTCAAGATGATATTACTGGAGCTGATTTTGTTTTCTCTGTGTTTGTTAACTCACTCCAGTTCAGGTACAGTGACACATTCATTTCTTATATATGTAATATATATATGTAATATAATGCAAAGTGTATTTAACAAAATATTTTAGACCGAAGTATGTCATCGGACATTTTAAGTAATTCTCTAACAATAAAAGAGATAGTTCCTTAAAGTTTTACCAGATTGTAATGATACATTGTAAGATTCCAGTAGTCAATTTAAACTAATAAACTGACAACTCCATCGCAAAAAACGAAAAGGACAAATAACGGTATACAAAACACAAAGTTTAAGTAAAATACAGAACAATTTGTAGGTAAATCCAGCTTCTAAGTCAAATTAGATTGGTAACATTCGGAGAAATGTGGTCAGAATTAATTACGAAAATGGAAAATATCCGTCGTGATCTATGAAACATTGTCTCTCCCTTACGACCCATCAACTCGTGTTCTGTTGTTTTAGAAGGAATGGTTTCAGCTACATCACTCGTAACTATAGGTTTGATAGCCTCTTTGTGGACAGCAATTTATAGTTCTATTGTTGTTGGCTCCTAACTAGCTAGTCAGGAATATGACAGTTGTATATTCGTTTGATGTGTTTTATCATTTGATTTTGCCATTTTATTACGGACTTTCCGTTTTGAATTTTCCTCGGGATTCAGTATTTTTGTGATTTTACTTTTTTCAGTAACTGCCAGTACTCGAAAATCGTACTTTTGTGTTAGTTTAAACTGTATATAATTTCTAATACATATCTTAATTCAACGTTTAGTTATTTTGTGTTATAACTCGTCTCACTATTTGTTGTATGTACCATCTTTTCATAAGTACCCAGTTTTACGATTATGTGTACCATGTTAGCGTTGTCTAAATAAAGGCAACTAGTATACCGCTGTTTGGAAATCATAAATTGATTGAGAAAAAAAAACAAATCTGGGTTACAAACTAAAATTGAGGGAAACGTATCAAATATAAGAAGAGAACAACGACACAGCAGAAACACATCATTAAAATGTAACACACAGAAACGAACTATAATATAACAATGGCCATTTTCCTGACTTCGTGGGTTGAACCTGGTTTTGTGGCATGCCAAACCTCCTGCCTAAACCTTTTAGTTTTCTACCTGTAACGACTATTGTATATAGGCACGTACGTCTTAATATTGCATACGGGTATATCCTGTGCCATAGATCAGTGTGTATTTATTTGTTTGTGTTTAACTGCCATTTGAATATGTAAAGCCATTGCAATTGCTATGTTATGCAGACGAAACGCGCGTCTGGCGTATCAAATTATAAGCCTGGTATCTTTAGTAACTTTTTACTAATTAAAAGTATCAAGTATCAAAATATAAACCTGGTACCTTTGATAACTATTATAGTGTTTGTTTTATGTTGTAATGGAAACCTACTGTGTCAGGTCTGCATATATCTGCTTAAACGTTTAAACCCATTGCATTTCTATATCTGAAGCCTGTTGTTCAGTGATTGTTGCTTGTTTGTTTGGTTCATGTTTTTTGTTTTTTTAATAGATAAGACAGTTGGTTTTCCTGTTTGAATTGATCTACACTAGTCATTTGTGTGCCCTATCTAACTTGCTGTTCGGTGTGAGCTAAGGCTCTGTGTTTAAGGTCGAACTTTGACTTTTAATTCTTTTGAATTAAGAGTTGGCTCATTGGCATCAATTCCACACCTTCTATTTATATTAACTGTATTTGTATTAAACTTTATTTATAGTTCAAATAAAATAAGTCATAAACCCTTTTCATTGTGATTATGATTGTTCCTACAGACACCAGTTGCGCTTTATGCAATATCTTGGTTCGTATTGGATTGCTATTCATCGAGGGGCATAAAAGGGGGGGGGGGGGTAATCTGCAGGGGAAAACGAAAATTAAATTGCCATTTCACGATGAACGAACAATTAAAAATGTATTGCACGTTGATCTTTTTACAGATTTCACGAAACAAGGTGAACAACTCACCTTCATCACGGCTGCACGTCAAATAAAAATGTTAAAAAGACGTTGCACGAAAATAATTCTTTACCACCCTCTTCATTTGTGTTTCGTTAAGAAAAGCTTTTGCATTGGTGTTATGTTTGCTTAAAAGCAAATAAGATTTCTCTAATGGTACTACAGAAAAGTTCTCATGGTTTTTTGTATATATAATCAAAACAAGGGAAGTTTTTTCTTTCTATATCTGGATGTTTCACGTTTGAAAAAGAAGAATCTGAGCAACACATCAGTGCGATGATTTGTTATTAGTGGTAATGTTCAGGGTTACACCTGAAGTTTTCAAAAGGAAGTTGACTTTTGATTTGATAAAAATAACGAAAACAATTGTCAGTTAAAATTTGGATGTTTCAGTTTTTCGAAATATTGTGCCCAAAAATTGGCAACCTGGAACATAAATTCCCTCTAGTAGGTTTTCTTTTCTGTCTATGCTGTTGTTTCAAAAACTCTTCTTGCAGTGTTTGTTTTCCCTGGCTTGTTTGTTGTACCCGTATATTAATTGTAATTGAAGTAGTCAACATTCAATCTTGAACGAGTTATTACGTAGAAAATTATGCATTAAGGTCAAGGAACAGTAAATGGGCTATGTCGCAGATTTTGCTAAAAATTTGCATACAACCTTGGCTCGTTGAACTACAACTGAAAATCGAAAAAATAATACATTTATCTCTTTTATTATCTGAAAAATTGCAGATTGATTTCTTTAAATATGGGTGAATATTTGTATAGAAAGCACATAAAATCGGCGAAAAACCTTCTAAAATTTGTCTTAAAATCGCCAAATATCTAATTCTACTCCATAGATTTTTCTTAAAAAACTATATATTGTTGACACATAAATTTCTGTTTTAATGATACAAAATAATCATAGGGTCACCGACTTCTTTTTTTTTGTCTAATAATCAATTTGTTACCTTGTTGGTAGTGAAAAACGTCAAAAATCAACTTTTTACGGACTGCAACGCGATAACGTTACGATTATTTCGACGTTTTGTTTGATTTTTTCACAAAGAACGCAACTTTGAATGATGAATACCGTAAAAATGAAGTCGGTGACCCTATCTTTATTTTGCATCATTGTAACGAAAATTTATGTATCAACAACATATAATTTTTAAGAAAAATCTATGGAGTAGAATTAGAGATTTGGCGATTTTAAGATAAATTTTAGAAGGATTTTCGTCGAATGTATATACAAATATTCAACCATATTAAATCAAATCAATCTGCAATTTTTCAGATAATAAAAGAGATAAATGTATTATTTTTTCGATTTTCAGTTGAAGTTCATCGAACCAGAGTTGTATGCAAAATTTTTTCTAAAATCTGTGACATAGCCCATTTACTGTTCCTTGACCTTAAGCTTTATTTTAATGTTGATGTCTCCAGTTGAACAAGAACTACTTCGTACTCCTGAGTGAACATGAAAAATGAAGGAGCTATATAAAAAAAGGAATCATATAGATGGAAACTGGAAAAACAAAGGTCTAATCTATGTAAAAAACGAGAAGAAAAAAAACCACTTATGGACTGCAACAACAAACGACAACCTCTGCACAACAGGTTCCTAGAAGACAATTAAAAAAAAATTAAGATGTAAAATAAACAAAACATGAAATTATTTCATTTGCACATTGGTCTACATCTTTCAAATTTAAAACAGTGTTATTTAATGTTGAGGAGTTAAACTTTTATTTGGAAAACTAAAAATCCCAATTGATTGTCTATTCTCTTTGATTTCGAATCAAATGAGAACAACTATCGAATTCTTGACCTCGTATAGTCATTTTCGAAAAAAAAACCAAGCGTAAAACCTAGAATTATAGCTAGCTATGTCTTCACTTTCAAAGACATTTGTGTAAAGAGTGTTATATTGAGAGAAAAAAATCAGTACGTAGCCAAAACAGACATAAAAGGTTAAGGCGGCAAACATTGAAATTCAGCGATCAGCCAGAACTGTATAAATAAACAGAGACACATAATACAACTGACTTAAAATCAAACAGACATTGAAAAAATCAAACTCATACGCCAACAATTTTTCTCGCTTTAATGATTCTCTCTTTCATCTTGTTGTTTAACTAACGTTGAAGTAAAATAATTTTTTTTTATTAAAGCGAGAAAAAATATCATAAACGTATCTAAAAATAAATTCAAACTGTTACATGTAGTTGTAGATTTCTTTTTTTAAGTGCAACATCAATGTACTAAACACAAAGTCCAACATCAATGCACTGAGTACAAATAATTTAAATAGATGAAATCTCAACCCAATATTATTGCTACAACCTTCTACCCTCTAAGCTAGAGATTGATTCCTTATAAATACATTCATTATCATCATTATAGATGAAATACTTTATTAAATACCGATTTTAATACTTAATTTGACGAGTGGCACAAACCTTCAAGGAAGACGTTTAAAGTAACATTGTATTTGTAATAAAAATCATGTCAACAGGAAGAACATTTGTGACACAGTTTCTGATGGCAACATTACCGTACATTGACATCGAAAAGTATAACTGGTTCTTTTAAAATAATGATATAATGCAACACAACAATTAACGAGACATTGAATTGAATATGAATAACATATATTTTATCTATTTCGGTCAATAAAATACTTTCCTCTCTAAAATGCCAAGCATTGTATTTGACTCATTCAAAAGTCTGTTGCTATAATTTGTTTCGTTAAGTAAGTTAATTTATTTTGAAGGTAAAAAAAATGTTCCAATATTTTGAATTTTTCACTTTATATTTAATCAAAGTATATTTTTATATGAATAAAATATTTCACGAAAGAAAATCATTGAAGATAAGCAGATGTGTTCCTTGCTAGATTTGGATGTTAAATTTTCACACTGGAGAATTTCCAAAATTCGAGGCAAGTGAGATGATTTGTCATTAGTGGTATTATCGATGATCATTTAATCTAAGTTAACACTTGAAACTATCTAACAACGCTGAATTTTGATAAATATAATAAAAAATGCAAGGTTTATTATTTACAATATTTGGATGATTCAAGTTTACGTAGTATTGTACACAAAATAAACAACAGAAAAAAGATATTTCCTTCCCTGTAGTTCGTTTTCAGTTTTTATCGACGACGTTGTCTGTACGGCTCTTTTTATCGTGTGAGTCTTTCCTGGTTTGTTTGTTGTAATCGTGTATTACTTGTACTCAACGCGGTCGAGTTGTAACCGGTTTTCTAATACTAGTAGTCGGTTATTTCACAATCGTAGCAATATGTTATTTTATTCTTTGACAAAATATATAATTGTAAAACATAAAACACAGTCGAACAGGAACTTTTTCGTATTCCTGAGTTAACATGGAACATTAATAAGCTTTATATGGATAGAAATTATATAGATAAAGGAAGATGGGGGTATGAGTAAAATTGAGAATGGAAAAAGGGGATGTGTCAAATAGACAACAACCCGACCATAGAATAGAAAACAGCAGAAGGTCACTAATCGGTCTTCAAGAAATTCATGCACCCAGAGGCGTATGAGTGCCAATGTGAAAACTCTCCATCCAAGTCACAATTTGTAAAAGAAAAGAGGGACGAAAGATACCAAAGGGACAGTCAAACTCGAAAATCTAAAACAAACTGACAACGCCATGGCTACAAATGAAAAAGACAAACAGAAAAACAAGTACACATGACACAACATAGAAAACTAAAGAATAAACAACACGAACCCAACCAAAAACAAGGGGTGATCTCAGGTGCTCCGGAAGGGTAAGCAGATCCTGCTCCACATGCGGCACCCGTCGTGTTGCTTATGTAATTACAAATCCGGTAAAAAGTCTAATTCGGTAGGTCACATTCATGAAAGGGAAGGGGATTGTAGTTACGACGTAAGGAACATATCCGATATCATTTGTGAAACGGTTATTCCATAACGGTCAACCAACTCGTGATGGCGTCCGTAAAATTTACGAAGGGATGATTTCAACTTCACCATTTGGAAATCTTGGTTTAATAGCTTCCTTGTGAGCAGTAACCCTCTATCAAGAAAATCATGATAGGAAATGCACGGGAATATCGTATCAATTGGGAGATATATACCCCGAATGCAGGTGCTGCTGGAATGTTGCTACTTAGAAATGGAAAGTTCACAATTGGAAAGCTAAAATCATCTCTTTTGTCGTAAAGTTTTATCTTCAACCGACCCTCATTGTCAATTTCTAGATGTAAGTCAAGATATGAAGCCGACTTAACTGTATCTGTAGTATCCTTTATCTCCAATTCGATGGGATAGATGCGATCCACATAGTCACCAAATTTTGAATTGTTTAGTGAAAGAACGTCATCTATATAGCGGAAAGTAGAGTTAAAGGATATTGCTTACTTCTTATCTTTCTTCCTAAGAAGTTCCTGCATGAAGTCAGCCTCATAATGATAAAGAAACAAGTCAGCGAGTAGAGGTACACAGTTTGTTCCCATTGGGATGCCGACAGTCTGTTGAAAAACACGTCCTCCGAACGTAACAAATATGTTGTCCATCAAGAAATCAAGCATCTTGATAATATCGGTTTCAGAGAATTTTTTATTTGAATCAGAATGATTCTTTATAAAGTAGGATTTATCCCTCCCTAAGACAAGATACTTGTATCTACGTTGGCCATTATTTTTTATGAAGCAAAGTAATACCAACTCTTTTAATTTGTCTTTTAGTTTGGAATGTGGAATACTTGTGTAAAGAGTAGAAAAGTCAAATGTTTTGATACTGTTACAAGATGAAAGAGAGTTAGATTGTATGTACTCTAAAAGATCTTTGGAATTTTTAAGTATCCACATCTGATTCACGCAACCTCTAGAATAGGCAGTTTCCCAATAACTTTGAAGCCCGTCTTTGTTTGATGATAAAATGGATGTTAATAATTTAGAAAGGGGTTTCGTGGAGCACTTGGAAGACAAAGCAATATACCATTGTTTGTAAGGACACTCATGTAGTTTAGGTATCCAATACAGTGATGGAAGATCCAGTTCTTCATCTTTGGTTGAAATACCAAAGGAACAAAGAACAGACCTATGATTATCCAGGATTTCCTCTTCAGTAAGTGTCGTGAGGGTATATGTTGGGTTTCCAAGTGAATTGTCTATACCTAATTCGTTTATCAAGCAATTAATGTAATGACTTTTACAGACAAAAACGATGTTATTTGGGGCTTTGTCTTCGGGGACAACAACATATTTATCATGGAGGTCAGATAGGTGTTTAGCAACATTTGGATCTTTGAAGATTGTCGTAGCATGGGCATTGATGGACCCATTCAGTTTCTTAATTCTGATTTGTATTAACGACCTCACTGCCTTAATCCATTCGGATAGAGTGTCTATGTCTTCCTTCTCGCGCTTAGCCCATTGCCTGGCATAATCCTCGACTGAATCCATCAGAATTTTAAAGTTGTATTTCCAATTGATGGATTTAGGCTCTCGATATTTCGGACCTTTCGATAACACGTTTCGTAGAGAAGTGTTATTAACAATGTTAAGTTCTCCGGTAATAACGTGGCCAGCAGGATTATATGTAAATGTTAACATTTATTGTGCAAAGTACGGCATTCAACACGGAGCATTAGCTCACACCGAACAGTATACTATAAAGGGCCCAAACATGACTAGTGTAAAACGATTCAAACAGGAAAACAAACCAACGATCTAATCTATACAAAAAACGAGAAACAAGAAACATCTATAAACCACAACAACGAATAGTAATTACTGAACAACAGTTTCCTGGCTAAAAAAAGTCTAAAATATACCACACATCTATATATCTAAGGTGTCATCAACAATGCTATGTTATGTCTCATTTTTTAAAAACAAAACGGTTTGTGTAAAATAACAGAATGCATATAAAGACATAACTTTTGCACATTGGTCTACATCATTTCAATTAAGAACAGTGTTATCAAATGTTTAGTTGTTCAACTTTTATTATATTTGAAAAATTGAAAAAAGTTATTTAAACTATATTTTCTTTGATTCGATTCCAATGGAAAACAACTGTCATAATATTGACTTCATGCAAGCAATTTCTGACGAAAATTATAAGTTAAACCTAGACTTATAGCTATAAATATATCTCCATTTTGTAAGACATTTGTTTATAATTTAGTTTTTTGAAAATAATCAGTGAGTAACAAAAAACATAATAGGTTATTGGTCAAAAATTGAAATCCAGCAGCTAGAACAGTGTAAACAGACAACTGACTAACAATGCAAACAAACATACAAAATAAACCCAACACATACGCCAACAAATCTGTTTTTATACTTCATCGTTAGTTTAACAAACACGCTAATCAAAAACGACAACAAGAAAGAAAAAAAGAGAGAGAATCATTAAAGCGAGATTTTTTTTCATAAACATTTCTAAAAATAAATTTCAATCAGTAACATGTAGGTGAAAATTTCTCTTGTGCAACATTAATGCACTGAATACAAAATGCAACATAAACGCACTGAATAGAAAGTGCAACACTAATGCACTGATACAAAGTGCAACATTTATGCACTGAGTACAAATAATTAATATAGATAAAATCCTAACCCGATATCATTTCTATAATTTTTAACCCTCTAAGCTAGAGTTTG
The DNA here is from genome assembly GCF_036588685.1 of Mytilus trossulus. Lineage (NCBI taxonomy): Eukaryota > Metazoa > Mollusca > Bivalvia > Mytilida > Mytilidae > Mytilus > Mytilus trossulus. The sequence continues at coordinate 6,733,831 of NC_086373.1, read as the reverse complement.
ACTCATATAAATACATGCATTATCATTTATATAGAGGAACTACCTATTTAAATACCGATTTTCACATTTAATTTGACGAGGGGCACATGTCTTCAAGGAAGACGTTCAAAGTCAATTTGCATCTGTAATAAAAACCAGGTCAACGATAAGAATATTTGTGACACAATTCATGAATGTTACATTACCGTAAATTGACATGCAAAGTTATGACTGGTTCTTTTTTAAATGTTAATGCATTGCCAGATATTGTTTTGTATTGTATACGTTTTGTCAGGTAACTTAATTTTCGTTAAAGCAAACAAATCTTTAAATATATTGTATTTTGTTTCTCACGAAACTAATTTAGAAGTAAATAGTTCACCGAATAAAGAATACACAATTAAAGATTATTCCAGTGTAATTTCGATATCCTTAATTTTTATCCTTAAGTGACATTACGTCTCAAACTTACTGGTGTTTTGCCAAAACATTTGTAACCTGTTCAAATTTGTGAATCAGTTTTTATGAAGGATAAAATTTACCACATATAATTTATCAATAACAAGTTAAATTGAGAATGGAAACGGGTAATGTGTCAAACAAACACGAACCTGACCCAAGAGGAAAACAAAGCCGAAGGCAACCGATCGGTCTCCAAAACATCGATGCAATCAAAATGTGAAAAGCGTATACCATCTTGCAGTTTTTTTGTCATTTATCATATTTCTAAGATATCATCATATTTCTAAGATATCATATTTATCATATTTCTAATGATGTGTAACATTGTCCCAGTTCATAATGGTAATGATATTGTCTTCGTTATATCATTTGCTGAACGTTTGTTTTATGTTTTGAACTTTCATATGTTTATGCCTCGAGCATCAATAAAGACAAGAAAATGCAAATGCCTTTTACAGCGATGTTTATCCTTAGTCTATAATGAAATTGTTATCAAGAATTGCCTCCCGTACACCATGGATCTGACTATTTGATTAATCGTACCTAATTCTATGAAGTATTTCATTAGTATCTCCCATTTAAAACAATTTGTATGTTGTAAAGTTATATTTCATTTGATAACAGAAAAACAACATAAAAATCAAGTAAATTGCAGCAAATTAATATTACAAAACTCTTGATGCCAGTTCATTGAGTGAAATTAGAATAAAAGGTGACAAGGCTACAAATGTTTATTTAAATATCTCAGAACTTTTCATCAAAAATATTGGTTGATATCAGGTGCTTTAGATAGGCATTCAGATTCGGCTTCACATGTAGCACCGTTTGTGTTGCTTTTGTACGTTGTCAAGTCTATTCCATTAGGCTAAATTCGAGGAAAAGAGCGATGGCTTGCCATACCTGTAATTTGAACATGTTCGTAGCTATCTATGAAACCTGAATTAAATATTGGTAATATGTTCGTGATGGCGTCTGTATAATTGTCGAAGGAATGAATTCAATGTCATTTCTGGGTACTCATGGTTTAAAATAAATGCTTTCTTGTAAGACACAGCACTTTATTTAGAAAATCATGATAGTAGTTGTAAGTTCTGGAATACTGTATCATAAGAGTATCATAGGAGTAAAGAAAAAATACAGAACTTCATGATATATATTATAAGAAGAAGTTAATTAAAACTGATAAATTAAACGACAGACGTTATACACCTGACTTGGTACAGGTTTTGTTTTCCGAAGAAAATTATTGGACCAACCTTGTTTTATAGATAACTTAAACTCTCACTGATTTACGTACAATCCACAATATATTATAAAAATGACGGATACCTATGATAATATAAGTGGTACTTATTTTTCTCTACCTGATGAGATGGTATCTATGATAAGTTTATTTATTGACAATACATGTGGTGCTCACGTCATAATTGTTTAAAAAATAATCAAAAAAGAGAGGAAGAGCTTTTTAATACGATATACTAACAGAGAAATGGATTAAATGCATGTCTTTTTATTCACGTTGCTCTTCAATATATTTTGTTCCAGATTCTTCAGTAAATTTTCTGGGTACCTGTGCTTTTAAATGCAGCATGCAAGATAGAACGTACACACGAGCTTTATCCAACAGAGAAAATCTTACAAGGATTACATTCAGCAGCGATGATCCAACTAAATTAGTAATGACAGACAATGGAATCGTTACAGGAGTTGAGGAATGTTTCATTAGATCAAGTCCATTTATTATTTTGAGGTAAACTGTACTTAATTAAATTCAAAATATTTTCATGTCGATTACTTAGATATACGTGGTTATGATTAAAAATGATATCTTGATATCATTGCAGATTTAAATGTTAAAATAATTCCAATTAGTTTATAGTGATATGGTGTATGCTTCGTTCCGCTTATTCAAATAGATGTGTTTTATCTCCTTTTGTTTCAGGTGGCACGGTAGTATTTCCTGGCCCATAAGGGATAATGATAGCCTTTTTAGAATGTTCACCACTTTCTAACACTGCAAAAAATTCTACATTTACAGTTAACTGAAGTACTTTCATTTTACCATTCAGAAATGAATTTGAATATGTATCATGACCGTTTACTTTTTTTGCTATTTTAAAAATCCTAAGGCCACTAGTACTTTTAGGTCTTTTATGGTGCAGTGAATGCAAAATTAAAAAAAATTCTCAAAAATTCATTTTCATCTGTATGTAAAATTATTTCATATTTTTCTACACCTGATTCATCACTCAGTTTGGGAAAGTATGTTCAGTTGATGCTGTATTTTTTGTCCAATCACACTGTTTAGATACATTGACCTAAGTAGGGTACACAAAAGAGCAACCTAAATTCTGGAAAGCAAATACTACCGTGCCACCTTAACCAAGACATAACAAACTTGAAACCAGTCATGACACCTATGATGCATAGACTTCTTATTTTGGAACCTATTACAATAAAAAATACTAGTCTGCACTCATTTCTTACCAAAAAAAAATGAAACATTACATCCCTACCCCATCTGGCAGATTTTCACTTTTTTTTCATCTTACCATTTTTACTTAAGGAGTGAACAAAACACAAATATATGATGTTACAAATCAACACAGAAGTCAAACATGGTGATTCAGGAGGAATTAGTGGATTGCCAACTGTGTTTATGGTTAATCTGACTGAAAGAAACAGTTTTAGCACCAAATCATGAAAACTGGTATTAAAGTCCATTCCACATTTTAAAGCATGCCTTATATCACTTTAAACATTTCCAGATTATGAGGATAATACAAAAAGAGTCTTTAGATTGCAGTTAACTATTATTCCAAAATCTGTTTGACAATACATGTACTAGAACACATCTCTAAGTTGACTGTTTGTCTATTTCTCATTTATGCATTAAGCTAAGTTATGTCCCCTTACATAATCAATTTGCCTTTATTGTGCTTTTCACTGTCAGAAAATCTTAACAACTAATGGTATTTGCATGGAAAATGAATAAACCATTTAATCTTGATGATATAACATCATAAATACATACTTTGTCAAAAATAAGGTCTAATCAATGTAAAGAAACCCCTATTTCTATCTCTATTTCAGACCAGTATGAGAGCTTAATGAATAAGTAAGGACCCCTTAACCACTTACTAGTTCCCCAAAAGCTCCAACTGGTGTCATGTTACATCAGAACTACAAATTAAACCTCAAGAAAACTAGTATAGCTGTACTTGTGTGGAAAAAATAAGAAATTATGCAATTTATTTATTTCGGTGAAAATAATAGGATGTACATGCAATCGAAGAATGTCGCGTCTCAAATTTCAGTGGTTGCATATGTGTCAGACACTGTGAAAAGTCAAAGCGAGCATTTATAATTAAAAATGTAGTGCAAGTTACATAAAAATAATGAATTTCTACTTTCTAGGTAAACTTTTACATTATTACCTACAGACCAGGCAAAATTTGCTGAATCAGCAATTGTTACTCTCAGGGGTGGAATTTAAGGCTTGTTTTTATCATAGTTGCCCTTAATCAACTTTGTATTGATAAACTTACAAATTGCATAGGTAAAAACAGTTCCTTTATTGATTTAGTGTAAAAATATATATCCCCCTTAAGGTGGCACGGTAGTATTTCCTGGCCCATAAGGGATAATGATAGCCTTTTTAGAATGTTCACCACTTTCTAACACTGCAAAAAATTCTACATTTACAGTTAACTGAAGTACTTTCATTTTACCATTCAGAAATGAATTTGAATATGTATCATGACCGTTTACTTTTTTTGCTATTTTTAAAATCCTAAGGCCACTAGTACTTTTAGGTCTTTTATGGTGCACTGAATGCAAAATTAAAAAAAAATTCTCAAAAATTCATTTTCATCTGTATGTAAAATTATTTCATATTTTTCTACACCTGATTCATCACTCAGTTTGGGAAAGTATGTTCAGTTGATGCTGTATTTTTTGTCCAATCACACTGTTTAGATACATTGACCTAAGTAGGGTACACAAAAGAGCAACCTAAATTCTGGAAAGCAAATACTACCGTGCCACCTTCAGGCGAGACATTCCCGGAAATGGTACTCATTCCGAGTACTGTTGTAGAAAAGATGCCAAGTATGACGACTCTGAGAACATACGAGTGACTCATTATGATCAATGGAGTATGTAGAATATGTTAATTTTCATGATAATAGTTATCAAAAGTTACCAGGATTATAATTTAGTACGCCAGACGCGCGTTTCGTCTACATAAGACTCATCAGTGACGCTCATATAAAAAAAAGTTATAAAGTCAAACAAGTCCAACGTTGAAGAGCATTGTGGATCCAAAATTTCAAAAAGTTGTGCAAAATACGGCTAAGGTAATCTATTCCTGGGACAAGATTAAGAGTTTTTTTTAATATGGTGTCAATAGGGTTACAATTATGCGCAACAATGATAATTTTTCCGCTACACAATATCATAAATAGATACATTGTAACATATAGCTAAAAAGGCTATATAGCTGAGTGTTACCCTATGAGGGCAAGGTAATTCTTCAGTGGTATCAATAATTTACTTGGTGTCCTAGTGAAATGTCTGTTTGCAACCATTTGAGTAGTATCTAAATAAAAATGAGCTCATACAAAGCCCTGTTGTGTCACATCAATACTTTGTTGTCTCCAATATCAATGAATACATATGAATCCAATTGTGCACAGTCGTATAATTTCTATAAATTTCTGGTGTGATGTTTGAACGTAATATTTAACAGAAGTGTTTCGTGATTATCCACATTTATGCGACGTATGTACTGGTATTGACCTGACTGGAACACGTGCATTTGCAGGTATTTATACTCTATCCTTTCAAAATAGTATTACTATTCAAAAATTTGCTGATGAATAGTATACAAGATATATTAAATTTTACTTTTATCTCGTTTTCCAAATATCCCTAAATAGTTGTAGATACACATATTTTGTTATTTTAGTTGCTGGTATTTTGTTTTTGGCAATGCCAAAACTAAAGTTTTTTTTTCGTTTTTAAAGTGAAGTTGTGTGTGTTCCTACCGATATTTTTTCCTACGACAACGATATAAATTCATATATATATTTATATCAGTTAAATCAAAATTTTAAAATCATTAGTGACATATTTTCGTCTGTTAGATCATTAAATACACAAATAAAGGCAACAGTAGTATACCGTCGTTCAAAAGAAAATTGTCTCTGCTCTAATAGAAGATATTTTGACTAGGTATGAACTCACAGCACAGATGAAACCAGCAAAGCAGCAGACGATAACATAGTAGACAAAACCTGTATTACTACCGTTATATTTGAGGCAATTCCCGTAGTTTCTGGTTGCTTCATTGCTGTGTATATTCTTTACCAAACTATATAGTTTGAGCACCAGTCGATCACTAATACCTAAATTGAAACGTTTCTGAATGACGTATGCACTTTTAAATTTCTATTGTTAATAGTTAAACCAATGCATAGATGTTGTCACTTATTAGGGTCTCATTAATAGCTAGTTTTTGTATTGCAGGTTTGAACGTTGGTGAGTATTTCTTTATAATTTTTTTTTCAATTAATCATACAAAGAAATACAATGTAAAAGAATGAATGAGTAGGGTATTCGAGTTATTTTAATATCGAAGGTGCTCAATTATTTCCACCTTTTTAAAACAATTTCTAATTTGTTCATAGCTATATAAACTCGCCATAGGTACCATAATTGGAATTTTGTATTTGCGCCAGACGCGAGTTTCTTCTACAAAGACTCATCATCGACGCGCGAGTGTAAAAAGTTTAAAAGGCTGAAAAATTACGAAGTTAAAGAGCATGGAGGACCAAACATTCATTAACGTTTTGCCAAATACAGCTAAGGTAACCATTCCTGAGGTAGAAAAAAAACATTAGTATTTTCAAAAGTCAAAGTTTTGTACTGAGGCATTAGTATTTTCAACAATTAAAAGTTTTGTACTTAGTTTATAATTGTTATCATATCAATGATAATTCATGTCAACACAGTGCTGACTACCTGGCTCGTGATACCCTCGGGGAATAAAAACTCCCCCAGCAGTATTACGACCCAGTGGTTGTAAGTAAACTCATCATAGAAACCAGGATTGAAATTTTGAATTTGTGCCAGGACTAGGAGGAATCGAACCATTCTTCATGTTTAAAATCCAACAGTTGTAAATATAATGGAATTTGATGCGACTGTCATACAAGTGAGAGGTTAAGCGCTATCAAACAAGGTTCAATCCACCATTCCTGAGGTAGAAAAAAAACATTAGTATTTTCAAAAGTCAAAGTTTTGTACTGAGGCATTAGTATTTTCAACAATTAAAAGTTTTGTACTTTGTTTATAATTGTTATCATATCAATGATAATTCATGTCAACACAGTGCTGACTACCTGGCTCGTGATTTACATTTGAAAATGCCTGTATTAAGTCAGGAATTTGACAGTTGTTATCCATTCGTTTGATGTGTTTTATAATTTGATTAATATGAACTTTCCGTTTTGAATTTTCCTCAGAGTTCAGTATTTTTGTGATTTTACTGTTTACTACATTCTCTTTTCAGGGTGTGCAATTGGTATGTATATTATCTACATTAAAAAAAACAGATAGTTCAAATCTTTCAGGCAGAATTCAAAACATATCTCTAAAAGTCTGAATATTGTTAACACTCGGAATATATGCTGAACTAAATTTGATATTCATATCCTTCAATGTTGCAAAAAATGAACATTTTTGGTGAACACAAGAATGATAATGTAATCCCTTTCATATTTTGTATTTTTCCTTTTTGTAACACCTATAATTTGAATGACCTTCGTTTAATATATTTTAAATTGGAATAGTTCATATCAATATTGTTTTCAGATAACTTTATATTAACATTATCATATCAACTGTGTTATCTTTTTGTTCTTTTACGCTCAGTGTTAAATTTTGACAAATACAATGCCTACCCATGTTAAAATGAACAATCTTATATCTTGTTGTTCGGTGTGAGCCAAGGCTCCGTGTTGAAGGCCGTACTTTAACCTATAATGGTTTAATTTTTAAATTGTTATTTGGATGGAGAGTTGTCTCATTGGCACTCACACCACATCTTCCTATATCTAAAGAACAAGATATGATGTTAAATCATGATGTTAACGTTATTTAACGTTTATATTAATATATTGCAATATATCGTTTAGTCTTGTGATCATTAGTTAAATAATTATATAAAAAAGAAGATGTGGTATGATTGCCAATGAGACACTGTCCACAAGAGACCAAAATGACACAGACTTTAACAACTATAGGTCACCAGACGGCCTTCAACAATGAGCAAAGCCCATACCTCATAGTCAACTATAAAAGGCCCCGACAAAACAATGAAAAACAATTAAAACGAGAAAACTAACGGCCTTATTTATATAAAAAATATGAACGAAAAACAAATATGTAACACATAAACAAACGATAACCACTGAATAACAGGCTCCTGACTTGGGACAGGCACATATAGAAATAATGTGGCGGGGTTAAACATGATAGCAGGATCCAAACCCTCCCCCTAACATGGGACAGTGGTATAACAGTACATGTACAACATAGGAACGAACTATGAAAAATATAAATAATTACTTTCAAGTATAATTCACGTGGCGGGGTTAAACATGATAGCGGGATCCAAACTCCCCCTAAAATGATACAGTGGTATGACAAAATAACAACGAACTATGAAAAATATAAATAATTTTAAGTATTAATCACGTTACGGAATAATATAAGTAGAAGTTTTTCAAAGGATCTATGAAAACATGAAAACATAAATATATATTTGAGTGCAGAAATACATTAAAGCCAAACTTTTATTCTCTATCGGGGGACTGACAAAAATACAAATTAATCTCTGCGAAGACTACCACCTGTATCGAATAAGATACATTTGGTTAGCTTTGTAAAGTTCAGTAGGGAAATACTCTTTTAAGGAGTGTATATCCGATCGATGAACGTTATCACGAGATTTGTAATTGGCTCACAGGGATACAAGTAGGATATTGACAGTTTCAAATGTTTATGAGAAACAATGGCCTGCATGTCTTATTTTAACTTTATTTGTCGTCCTTTTCAAGTGATGGAGCCAGGTAAGTTTTAACTATATAAAGTGAATAGTCATAGAAGAACATTTTACTGGTTCGAATAAATTGTAAATATGACTACTTAATATAAAAACAGATTCATAATGCACATTAGCAGTATAATACCAATGTTTAAAAAATAGTAAGTTTAATGAACTTTTATAGAAAGTCGCTAACAAACCCATATGTTCGGCAAAAGTTTTTGATAACCATTTGCATACAGAATTATAAAATGACACTACAAAACACCAATTAACACTGTTCGAAGACGTACCATTAAGTTAACTTCTCCTTACATGAATACACGTTATGACTTTATTTGCAAGCCATAAGGCAGGAAGCCAAAGCGATGTCTTTTCTGATTAATGAATTTTATCAAAGTATGTTATGACAGACCACAACTATATAAAGAATATCAAGCTTAATAAGGCCATCTGGTACATGAAAATATTTTATTGACCATTGAAATTCTATATGTGGAATCAGTATCAGAAATAGAAAACATTTTAGCCTAATAACGTCTGTGGTCTCATAGTTTTACAGGGACGTTTTTTACATTCCATTAGTAAAGAGATCAAACAGTTCATTTACTGGTGAAATAAATAATGATTCAGAAAAGTAGTACTGCAACAAGTATAAAAAAGCAGACCGAAGACTATATTATATGTGTACTTTACATCTTCTTTAGAATGTTTTGTAATAGAAAATTGAGAGACGTGGTATGATTGTCAATAAGACAGCCACACATATTTGAAATACAAATATGATAGACATGAACCAATGCCAAATGTAACTCAGGCTCGTGACATGGGACGGGCATAAAAGGAATATGTTTGAAGATTCCAACCTTCCCCTAACATAGAACAGTGTTGTTATAAAATATAGAAATAAAACAAACAATAAAACTAATTTAAAAAATATTAAGTCATCAGATCGGTACAAAACAAATAAAAACACCGATTTAACATGGCAGTGTTTTATACAGGCCACAAACAACAATTCAACAAAATAAATATATAGTAGTAATCGCACGAACTGCCTGCTTTTTCAAAGCAAATAAAATCTTTTATCTAAGACTAAAATCCGTACAAATTCAACGTCTTATGTATTAGGTGTACAGCCGTCATTAACACTGAGGGAAAACAATACCTTGTGGAATGCCAAAAAGAAAGACGGATGGTATAAAGAGATTGTAGTACCGTAAATTTGCATATGCATATAACATTACTATTTAGTTCTGTTTTACTGTACTGAACGATATGACTTTTTTTATGAAAATAAATATAGAAAGTACTTCGGACGTACAAAATTAAGTTAATTATATTTTAAAACCATAACGCTTGTTGTCATTAACGCTTTCATTTTTTTGTGTTCATATCATATCATTATCTGATTGTAACAACATACATTTTGATTTACTAATAAACTTTAGTTTATATTTAATAACATATGAACATTTTAATAAAGTAAACTAATCTAAAACCAAGTAGTGAATAATCAATTGAAATAGTTTTTGATTTGTTTTAGAAATTGGATGCAACATACCTTTAGTGTGTCCAGTAACAATGGAAGGACAAGTCCAGTGTGGTTGTGATGACATGGGTAAACCAGAAAATGGATTCTGCTGTGATGATATGCCCTAGCTAAGTTAGCAAAGTAGACAGAATTTGCAGAGATAGTTTAATAAAATCTATCAATGAGTTTAATGTACAGTCTTGGATATTTTTTTTTTAAAAACAACGAAGCGTATATCATTCAAAACTTGCAATTGACAGAGTGCCTGATTGTTTTAGAAGAGAAAAAATATACATGCTGGCATAAAAGAGAGGCAAAAGATATTGGAGGGCCATTCAAACTCATAGGTCAAACTTATATTTACAACGGCATTGCATAACTTTCATTGACTGTCAGTACCAGTCTAGTATATACTTTATTAAAATGTTCATATGTTATTAAATATAAACTAAAGTTTATTAGTAAATCAAAATGTATGTTGTTACAATCAGATAATGATATATATTTAAGAACATCAGTTGTTCGACCTGTTAGTCAAATGCGTTTTGTTTAAATATACTTTTTCACTCTTTTGGTCTTTTGGAAAATGTTGTTTGTGCTGTTTTTAGACCCTTCTATGACGAAATTTGTTTGACATGCACACGTATAAAAATTGCGGTTTTTATCCAACGCAATCACAGTTTTGAACGTAGTTTTCAATTTAGACTCGTTTATATTTTTTGTTTGGGCATGTATCATATTTCCCCTCCGGTTTATATGATCCGTTCATCCTATATTGTCTCTTAAAATTCAAGAGTCAATCTTAAATTGAGAGTAAATTATATGGCCTTCCAAAAACCGTTTCGATCCCTAACATCACTGAAGAGACATATATTGTCGAAATCTAGATCTGGTGTAGTAAAGAAATATTGACACCGAATGTTTGTGGCACAACATCGTAGCCACAAGTTAACAAAAACATTTTTTTCTGTGGCGTATTAAATTTATATTCAGATCCATTTTGTTACATCTTGTGATCAATTTTATTTGGCAATCGTCAATGGCAGTCAGCAGGGTTTAAGAACATCAGTTGTTCGACCTGTTAGTCAAATGCGTTTTGTTTAAATATACTTTTTCACTCTTTTGGTCTTTTGGAAAATGTTGTTTGTGCTGTTTTTAGACCCTTCTATAACGAAATTTGTTTGACATGCACACGTATAAAAATTGCGGTTTTTATCCAACGCAATCACAGGTTTGAACGTAGTTTTCAATTTAGACTCGTTTATATTTTTTGTTTGGGCATGTATCATATTTCCCCTCCGGTTTATATGATCCGTTCATCCTATATTGTCTCTTAAAATTCAAGAGTCAATCTTAAATTGAGAGTAAATTATATGGCCTTCCAAATACCGTTTCGATCCCTAACATCACTGAAGAGACATATATTGTCGAAATCTAGATCTGGTGTAGTAAAGAAATATTGACACCGAATGTTTGTGGCACAACATCGTAGCCACAAGTTAACAAAAACATTTTTTTCTGTGGCGTATTAAATTTATATTCAGATCCATTTTGTTACATCTTGTGATCAATTTTATTTGGCAATCGTCAATGGCAGTCAGCAGGGTTTAAGAACATCAGTTGTTCGACCTGTTAGTCAAATGCGTTTTGTTTAAATATACTTTTTCACTCTTTTGGTCTTTTGGAAAATGTTGTTTGTGCTGTTTTTAGACCCTTCTATAACGAAATTTGTTTGACATGCACACGTATAAAAATTGCGGTTTTTATCCAACGCAATCACAGGTTTGAACGTAGTTTTCAATTTAGACTCGTATATATATATATATATATATATATATATATATATATATATATATATATATATACAACTCGTCTAAACATCAACCCAACAATGTTAGATCTGTAAATTTGCTTTCGCAAATTTTTGGTTCTTCCCTCGCCGGGATTCGAACCCATGCTACTGTGATATCGTGACACCAAATCGCCTGCACTGCAGCCGTCCCGCTAGACCACACGACCACCTGGGCTCTCAAAAAAAGAGCTTTCGGTGGCCATATGTTACCTTTCCACGTCAGTTTTAATCTAGCGGCGTACTACAGTACATGATATATAAGGCATGAAGATGTTATTGTTACAGATCAGCTAAATTATCTATAGTAAAGGATCCTACAAATTAATGTAAGATACAGTCACAGAAAATAATTATATTCATAAGTACGTCTGAGTCAGTGACAACCCTACAACAGATGTATCCATCGGATCGCCATCAATGATGGTGATACATGGCTGTGTACATAATGTATATACAACTCGTCTAAACATCAACCCAACAATGTTAGATCTGTAAATTTGCTTTCGCAAATTTTTGGTTCTTCCCTCGCCGGGATTCGAACCCATGCTACTGTGATATCGTGACACCAAATCGCCTGCACTGCAGCCGTCCCGCTAGACCACACGACCACCTGGGCTCTCAAAAAAAGAGCTTTCGGTGGCCATATGTTACCTTTCCACGTCAGTTTTAATCTAGCGGCGTACTACAGTACATGATATATAAGGCATGAAGATGTTATTGTTACAGATCAGCTAAATTATCTATAGTAAAGGATCCTACAAATTAATGTAAGATACAGTCACAGAAAATAATTATATTCATAAGTACGTCTGAGTCAGTGACAACCCTACAACAGATGTATCCATCGGATCGCCATCAATGATGGTGATACATGGCTGTGTACATAATGTATATACAACTCGTCTAAACATCAACCCAACAATGTTAGATCTGTAAATTTGCTTTCGCAAATTTTTGGTTCTTCCCTCGCCGGGATTCGAACCCATGCTACTGTGATATCGTGACACCAAATCGCCTGCACTGCAGCCGTCCCGCTAGACCACACGACCACCTGGGCTCTCAAAAAAAGAGCTTTCGGTGGCCATATGTTACCTTTCCACGTCAGTTTTAATCTAGCGGCGTACTACAGTACATGATATATAAGGCATGAAGATGTTATTGTTACAGATCAGCTAAATTATCTATAGTAAATGATCCTACAAATTAATGTAAGATACAGTCACAGAAAATAATTATATTCATAAGTACGTCTGAGTCAGTGACAACCCTACAACAGATGTATCCATCGGATCGCCATCAATGATGGTGATACATGGCTGTGTACATAATGTATATACAACTCGTCTAAACATCAACCCAACAATGTTAGATCTGTAAATATATATATACCTGTATTTAAGAAGATGTTATTGGTTTCTATCTTCCGTATTTGTTTATCGTGTACTTTTAGCATTGGTAAGGCCAATTGTTTGATTCCACTTTTGTCCCGTTTATTACTTACTAGAATGTGTTTATGTTTCGCAATATCTCATTATTGAAGTCACCAAAGTGACGTATACATGCAGTTGTGTAGATCCCGTACAACGATCTCCAATGGTGAAATTAGAAAACGAAATTGAAGTTTAAAATTGGAGGAATTTACTTAAATGAACTTGTTTTCATTTGTTGTCACCTGTCCTCTGTCAAGAACAGATGTTAAGTGGTTGTTGTTTGTTGATGTGATTCATGCGTGTCTCATTTTGTTATATAGATTAAACCGTTGGTTTCCCTGTAGTTTGAATGGTTTTATGCTTATCATTTTGGAATCCTTTATTGGTTCGATGTGATTTTTGTAGATTTTCTGTTAAACGCCTTACTTTGACCTATAATGGTTTACTTTTACAATTTGTGACTTGGATGGAGAGTTGTGCCATTGGCACTCATACCACATCTTTGTTTATCTATGTAATTCAAGCCCCCATGAATTATTTCGATTCCAATAGGACAAATACGGCAATTATTTTAGATCAAAGCGATCTAGGTGGGGGGGGGGGGGCAAATATTTGCAGTTCCCAAAAATAAACGCACTATTATATTGGCGTTAGAGAACGGAGCAAAATAAATAAGTTTCATGCTAAAACTTTTCACAATAACGTTTTTAGATAGTTTTGGATGAATATAAATGATAAATGATACTTATATGTATAAAAACGGCATGTACAACATTTTAGAATTGTTTGTTCACGTTTCCTTGTTGTGATGATTTTTGGTTTCACAACCGTGTATTTTCCCGTAAAATGCTTATATTCTTACATAATCGGTCTATGACGTAGTGCTCCTCATTCATAAAACAAATGTGACGTCGGAGTACGATCGGAACATATTTTACCAAGGGTGTGTACTTAAAGCTTTTGAAAGACGTCATGTTATAATAGCTTTTAAATATCTATTTAAGCTTTGATTATAAAGATTAATAAAAACAAGAAGGTTAATGCAGAAAAACAAACTATAGACACACTGTTATTTTCACAATAGTTTATCGCAACGACCAGTATATTCATGGTTATTTGAACAATTTAAAGCTAGTATATCTTTGTGAGCGTTGATATCAATCAAGTTTCTGTAACTCATTTCAGTCATATGATATAATTTACACAAACTGTATTCACTTTGTGGTTGATGCAATGCATACATATAAAAACATTTAAAATAACAAAAATCGCCCACTCAGAGAAAAATTGAAACGAAAAATCAATAAACAAATGGCACAAAAGAAAAGCCCAAACAAATCAAACGAATGGATAACAACTGTCATATTTCTGACTTGGCAGAAGACATTATATCGTAACAACTACTGTTGTGTATCGTTATTTTGATGATAAACATATTTTTATTAATCACATTAGTCATTTGCTCTTTCAGACCTGTTTGTTTTAATTAGTCGCGACTATAAACGCCCTTGATAAAGCTCTTCTTAATTGTATTCGTATTTTGGAGGTTTAATATAAAGATACCCGGAAGAGAATTTAAGTCATTACAACAGTTATGTTAAATTATGTGTGATAAGTTTTACTGATTTACAATTATATATAAATGATATCAGATGATCCTTAAAATTTGTTGTCTTTTAGATATTCTTCAAACGTATTTAAGAAAGAATTCTTTTGTTCTTAGTTTGCAAAGTTATCTCTCTTTGTACTTATCACAACATAAATCAATAACGGAATTTGAGTGAACAGTTAGGTTGGAAAATATGTGGTGAAAAGATAGATATTGAAGACTAAATAATAACGATAAAGTAGTTAAGATATTTCAAAACATAAAAACATCCTGACTGTTTGAGACAAGAAAGACCTAGTAGTCATTTGTCATTTCCTTGGAGAGTTTAGGAAATGTAGTCACTGTCAAAAGAGATGAAAACAAATAAGTTGATAGAACCTTCGAATTATGTAACATTCTACCAGCAGAATAATGAACCAACAAAATTGTTTGTGAATCAAATAGAACAACTCGAAACGTATAATTATTTTAAAAAGTAAATTTTGCGAATTTTTGTTTGAAAACAAATATTCAAGGGTATATAGCCCCACTCCCTGGCACCTTACTGAACCTGTGTACTTACTCCTAATCAAATTAACGAACAATTATTGTTTTACTTTTACTCTTTTTATTCTTGTTTTATCGTTAGCAATATTTGATAAATTTTATCAAATTTTTCAATTAATGTAAACCGCTAATAAAAGACTGAGAAATACTTTATGTAGTTGTGTGTAGTCTTTTATCCCATTTGTAGACTTATTCTCTGCGATGATTTCAGTACCTTACAGTTAATTCACTTGTAGCCAATGAAGGTCTGTCAGTCTATAAAATTGAGTATATAAAATGGGTTCAATGCAGCGAGTAAATTCCGCGCCCGTTTTTTTGTTTTTTTTTGTTAAAAAAAAGATGTGGTATGATTTCAAATGAGTCAAATCTTCACAAGAGAGCAATTGACACAGAAAAGAACAAATCTGACAACATTTTATTTTAGAAAACAACACAAGCAAAAGACAACAAATGCTGAACTATATCTGTTATTATTTACAAGATAACAAAATCAAAATGTAAAAATGGAAAATTCTGCACTACATTTTACCAACCAAACAATTACTTTTCTCTTGGAAAATAACTAAAACTCCGCTATGTTATATTTGTGATGTCATCGAAGATTATGAACACTATTTTTTGACATGCAAATTTCTGAAATAATTTTGGGATCAAATAAAACTATTATTCGATAAACTTAAAATAGAACATCATATAATATCAATTGGATCACTTATTTTTACATTTTTACCTATTGTGTCTGTTTGTTTTCTTCACGCATCGGTGACAATATAATGGAATTTGGTGCGACTGACATACAAGTGAGAGGTTTAGCTAGCAATAAAACCAGGTTCAACTTATCATTTTCTACATGAGAAAATGCTTGTTCCAAGTCAGGAATATGACAGTTGTTGTCCATTCGTTTGATGTGTTTGGACTTTTGATTTTGCCATTTGATTGGGGACTTTCCTTTTTCAATTTTCTTTAGAGTTGAGTATTTTTGTGATTTTACTTTTTGTACGGATACAAAATAAACGACACAAGTTATTACAGTCGTAATGATTAAATAGCAATTTTACTTTTTACTGTATACAAAGGATTCTATTTATCCGAACAAAAAACAAAACAAATTAAACTATTATATTTTTTTAAAAAGGAATTTCTTCAATAGCATGACATATTGATAAATAATGAAGGCCAATATGAAAATTATTATAATCATAATTAGGTTAATTTCATGAATTAGAATTTATAATATATCATGTTATCTTATTTCTATTCAGTTGCATATATGTCATTATTACTATAAATATTTTGCACTAACAAGTACTGACTTTATCCCTGTAATGTTATAAACTAACGTTAACGAGTCCAGGATAAAGTACCGGTACTTTATATATCTCTAACAAATGTAAAATTCAAATAAAATATTATAACACTTAAAAAAGAATTAAAAAAAAAAACCAATTTCAGATAGATAAAACGATTTATAGATTTTCAAATACATGCATATCAAACTAGAGTAAAAATTCAGAGTGTTTGATTTGTATGAGAAAATGCTGCTGTGTAAAGTGTAAAAATTGTACAGAAGAAAGAAATTCCACTGCTACTTTAAATATTTGGTCAATTAGGACATCATTAGTTTTCCGATATTCAAAACTCGTTAATCGATATAGAAGATATAAAATCAAAGTAACAAACTAAAGAAATTGCACGAACTTCATAAAGAGCATTATAAACAGGAAGATGATGATTGACATTAGACAAATGCCCTACATTGTATACAGCCTTGGTATCAAATTTCAGAGAAACAAAATATACCTTCATCTGTAGGAAAACATTCCAGTATAATATATAACTAGCCATTATAATAGGAAATTAAGTATACATAGATAGAACATGATGTCTCTAAATCATATGTAGCCTCATGTTACTCTTTCCAATAATTAAGGGAAATAGATCATGTTTCTTTGTGTCTTTTCATTTGATTTAATGTCCGGCCGTTATTACATATAAGAATTAGATGTGATAAAGACTGAGGGGAAGACAATTATCTACAAGAATTCATATTTCGTGGATAATTGCGTGATTATTGGTCATCGTACGGCCTTACCCAGTTGTGAAAAACCATACAGTACAATCAGCTATAAAAAATGTGAAGCATTTCAAACGATAAAACTAATGGCATAATAGTTTACAATATGAACACAATTATGAAAAAAAACCCACGGAATTACAGGATCCTTTATATTTGAGACAAGAATATACAAAATATAACTGAGTTAAACATGTTTGTGATCACTCGACCCCGTAAACTTGGACAATGGACAGTTACATCACAACCTGACTATACAAAAATGAAGAAATGATTAAAGTTTTTATATACTTCAACATCCAACAAATATAAGTACAAATTTGTTGTTGAACACATGACCGTGTGAAACGATTTAAATATACATCATCAACAGTATGTAGGATAACGAGTGCTCATAACTCTTCATATATAGAAACTAATAACAAGTCTCAACCTCATTAAACTGAATAACATTTTAGTACCGATACATACAATATTCAAAGATCGCAAGCAGTGTTAAACTGATAGCATATAATAAGAAATTAAAGCAAAGACGCAATCAGTTTATTTGGGTCGCATCCATATATGCGGGCTCTTTAAACAACACCATCTTGTAAACAATGTGTAGGTTTGATGAGACTGTTATTAAAGTGAGAGGGTTAGCGCTATAGAACCAGGTTTAATCCACCATTTTCTACATTTGAAAATGCCTGTACCAAGTCGGGAATATGACAGTTCTTGTCCATTCGTTTTTGATGCGTTTTGTTTTTTGATTTTGCCATGTGATTATGGACTTTCCAAATTGATTTTCCTCTGAGTTCAGTATTTTTGTGATTTTACTTTTTACTTGTTTTAAATGAGATATTTAAAGTTGTAGCCAAACGTCTTAACGAAATTATCTTATCCATGAAGAGTTTTAAAGAAGGTTTTCATTGATTTATGGTAGTGAAATGTCTGACTTTATAATTTTAGAAAAATTGGTTGAAACCTAAAACAGTACTTCAGGCAAGAGCAATTAGAGAAATAGATACAAAGTAAGAAGTGAAAATCGTGTCAAAAAAAGAAATTTATTAAAATGTACGAATAATTCTTTATTTTATCGATAATTCTTTCAGATGAATCAGAAATCTGCAATTGTTTAAAGCACCAATATCATCAAAGTAAAGGTAAGAAATTAGTCTCATGGTTTATGAATGTAACTTTGATAGATATTAACTAGTTTTGACCATACACTGTGAATCCCAACAATACAGGAACAAAGTTTTAAAAAAAAATTTCTTTCAGGCATTGTAAAAAATACACAAAAAAATTCATAATTATTTATTATCAAATAATATAAAAAAAAAGACGTGGTACGATTGCCAACGAAAAGTTCAGCTAAAAAAAAGAAAAAAGAAAGAGTAAATGATGGATTGACCATGGTTTTATTGCTAGCTTAACCTCAAACTTGTTTCACAGTCGCATAAAAGTCCATTAAATTGACAATGATACATGAACAAAACGAACAGACATCATGGGCAAGAATGTCAAAAATAGAGATACAGAAGTCAACTCAACATTGTGTTAAAGACTTAACTACTACAAAAACAAACAAATATGTGAATAAAGAGAAAACAATAAAAGGACCAAAAAAAGGCGATGTAAAAAAAACCCAACACTTTCAGATATTGGACTGATTTTTGGTATGATAAGCAACAGATTAAGTTTAAGTTTTGTTCTTCTTCATTAATTTTTGCCAACATTTAGGGTTTACAACTTTGAAAATTGACGAAAATCAGTTATACAGACTTTTTTTTCTATAGGCCTACATATTTTGAGCTGAGTTTTGTAAACAGTTATACAGACTTTTTTCTATAGGCCTCCATAGTTTGAGCTGAACTTTGTCAACAGTTAATTTATAACTTAGAACAAATCAATGTGAGACTACCATCATGTTTGTGTCCCCATTAGTTATTGAAATTGCAGATTTTTCAACGTTTTGGGACGGATCCATTTGTGTCGCTTAATCCACCATTTTCTACATTTGAAAATGCCTGTACCAAGTCTGGAATATGACAGTTCTTGTCCATTTGTTTTTGATGCGTTTTGTTATTTGATTTTGCCATGTGATTATGGACTTTCCGAAATTATTTTCCTCTTAGTTCAGTATTTTTGTGATTTTAATTTTTGACACATCTAGTTTTATAAAAGTAAACCATTATGGGTCATTGTACTGTTAGGTACCCGAATAACACATTTTTCTGTACTTTAAATCAGGGGATTGATACCAAACAACCAAACGCCCTGCAACTTTACCCAATGTCTACATTTTTCTCATAAAGTACGGAAATTATGAAATAATCAGCAACAAACGGGAATTTTGCTGCGAGATATGTACGGTATATACTTAAATAAATGACTTCTAAAGGACGTTTTGATACTATGATAAAACTATTCATCGTAAATCAAAGCAATTACTACGGCTTCCAAAGATTAATAAAAATGAGTTCTGCTTACATTTAGGACATAATTATAAGAAATCGTCTATGCAGACCTAAGCATACTCTCCATAATAATGACACTACCTGATATAGATTCAATGTTTTTTCATTACAATGACATATCTATGTAATTATCAAAATAATTAAATTTTGGATGTAACGCGTCTTCTGATTGGCTAATATTGTTTTGTTTATCAGCGCATAGGCATAGTTTTGTGACTTCATCAACGTTTTTTCATTATTCCGTTAAAAAATTAATTTGAAAGAAATAATGGTAACATTTTTTCTGTCTACTAGTATTCGGAAACATAAAAAATGTGGTGCACACTTTAAGATAATTGGCTAAGCGGGTTATTCAGTGTGAACCACATTTTTTATGTTATTTCTTCATACAGATAAAAAATAACAGTCTTTCCTTAAATATGTCAATGCTTTTTTTAAATCCTTAAAAGGTCTTTCAAAGTGTTTATACATTTTTTCAAACATACAGTACTTACAAATTTTGAAAACATAAATAACTGAGCTCAATGTTTATATGGACCATTTTGTCGTTCCGTTGGTTTAGGTATAGACAGCCGTTTGATTTTGATTTTTATGTCCTAACATAATGTTTTTTTATTTAAAAAAAAAGATCTGCATTAATCGTAAATGCTTCAAATACGGGAATCAAAAGCACAGTAATAATATAATCCTCAATTTGGAAAAAGCTATTTCCTTGGAATGAATGGAAATTATAGGATATTCAAATTTGGTAAATTGAGATCAGAATTACCAATATAGAATGAGTGAATGGTGTGAATAATGTCTAAATAATTTTGAAACATGAAAGTTTTTATTTGTGTGTAAAGGTAATCAATTTTTACTAGTACTTTTTAGGTAAAATATGAATTCACTGGGTTATTACACTGGTTATTTAATAACTCATTCATACTGTAGGTCGAGTAACGTGTCATTACAGCAAAGACAAATGCAATAATGATAGTTTTAGAGGGGAATAACACAGATTTTACCAACATTATTACTTAGACACACATTATCGATAAAAGAAGGACGAACGATACCAGAGGGAAAGTCATAAATTGTAAATAAACTGACAAAAAAAGTAAAGCATTATTGGGCAAAGCACAGCCTTCAACATGCAGCTTTGGCTAAAACCGAACATAAACCTAAAAAAGTTCTAAAAATACTAGTTAAAAACGATTCAAATAGGAAAACCAATGTTCTGATCTATATGAAAAATGAGAAACGAGAAACAGTTACAACATCAACAAAGTCGTCGACGTCTCACCACCTGGGTTACGGACATGTGCAAACAAATGCAGCGGGTTTAAACGATTGTTCAATTACAAACACTTTTCTGTTTTGTTCGATAAAAAAACCTTTTACTTGCCAAATACCTCAAGTTGAAACCGTGTATCACACGCGAAGCCACCTTTAGTGATATTCATACTACAGACAAATTGCATTGCATTCCATGTTTGAAGTGTGTGTTCATGTTAAACAAGTGTGTAACATCAGTTTTTCACTTTCATAACTAAACAATTTGATTTTAAATCAAAATGTTTTTTGTGAATCGATTAATGACTTTTGAACACCGGTATACTGTTGCCTTTATCTTTACATTTTTATGTATATACACAATATATACTCACAGTACCCAAACTTCACCTATGAAGCAATAATACCAGCAAAAATCTTAAGAGTTAGCTTAGGGACTTAACAATTTGTAGTTTATGTTAATATTTGACTTATGCACGTGTTTGAAATAGGTAAATAAATTAATATATTCACAAAAACTTCACTCTTAATAACCAAGACAAGACAAGACAATTTATTAGTATGATGGTGTCTCTCAAAGGGAAAGTTTGTCTCACAAATGTAACCAGAGTGCTCTAAAATCACACGCCTTGTGTTCGATATCTAGAAACAATTTAAGTTAAAGAAGTGCATGTTCAATACCCTATTTCTGAACAAGTATTGCAATTGAAGGAAACTTAGCAAACGTACTAACAATGCAATTAGCAGTAGAAGTACTCACTTATCTTTGCTAGTTAAATGAATAAAATGAACGAAAAATATTGCAATTCAGCAGATACACATTGAACTGAGAAATGTCAAAGAGAGGCTCAAAATACGAAAGATATTAATGAATTCGCATAAATTTTTCACATAAACACAATTATAACTCTGTTCGATTAATTTTTCGGACTTTCTGATTTTACGGGTTTGACTAAAATTATAAACAATTGTGTGTCAAATAGCTTTGTTTATTGCTTGATTTTTTTCAAAATTTATATCTTCGGCGAATAATATAAACGCTTTATGTCAGTCTGAGAGTAAAAATTACGCAATCAAAACATAAATAAACATAAAACAAACACCAACAGGGGGATTAAAAATGTAGAACACAGCTATGTCATTACATAATATCAAGTAGTTAACCTTATGTCGTTAAATATTTTGAATATTAAACAAAAGACGTTTAATGATAGGCATTGCGAAAACAATTCCCAAGACAACGAATGAGACAGAAATTAATCAATATTAGGCCATCGTACGGCCTATTTGGAGACAATAACCCGGTATAGTTAAAAAAAATAAACAGTGCTAAGAATCTAGCTATGTATCTATTTGAAAAATTAGGTAATTCATCAATGTCATGTATAGCATTTCTAGAGAATATCATTGAATACAAGATGAATGTAAAGTACTTAATTCCACCAGTCATAATTACAAGTTCCAACTTCATCAGTATTAAATAATATGTTCCATAGAGAACGATCATATCATGCCTAAATAAATATCTGTTACGTAAGTACCGATTTGTTGCTCGGTCTAGCGAGTATTCTACTTACATCGTCTCAGATTGTATATCTCATGTTATAACAAAAGTTCAAGAAAATAGAATACTTTACAAA
Organism: Mytilus trossulus; assembly: GCF_036588685.1. Lineage (NCBI taxonomy): Eukaryota > Metazoa > Mollusca > Bivalvia > Mytilida > Mytilidae > Mytilus > Mytilus trossulus. The sequence continues at coordinate 6,710,858 of NC_086373.1, read as the reverse complement.
GTAGGCGTTTTTAAAGTGTTTAAAAACATCACGAACGTTTAAAACACAAAATGATACAATGTTATAAAGATAAGACCTGTATCTTTACACAATCTGTACAGGGCACGTATACTGGATCACAAGCAGACTAAATTTCAAAGATGAGATTTGAATCTTTACACAATATTCAAAGGCCACATATACATGGTAAACTATATAACGCTTGGCACTTCTGTGTTGACATGAATTATCATTGATATAGTCATGATTATATATTAACTGTTTACAAACACATCAGAATTTTTGAAATACTAAAGCTTTTCTACTTCAGGAATAGATTACCTTACCTGTATTTGGAAAACATTTAAACGATTTATGAGGAAAATGGCGGATTAAACAGGGTTTTATCATTTTCTATGTTCAGTGGACCGTGAAATTGGGGTTAAAAGTCTGATTTGGCAATTAAATTAGAAAGATCATATCATAGGGAACATGTGTACTAAGTTTGAAGTTGATTGGACTTCAACTTCATCAAAAACTACCTTGACCAAAAACTTTAACCTGAAACTTGCACTATTATTTTCTATGTTCAGTGGACCGTGAAATTGGGGTCAAAAGTCTAATTTGACAATAAAAATAGAAAGATCATATCATAAGAAACATATATACTAAGTTTGAAGTTGATTGGACTTCAACTTCATCAAAAACTATCTTGACCAAAAACTTTAACCTGAAACTTGCACTATTATTTTCTATGTTCAATGGACCGTGAAATTGGGGTAAAAAGTCTAATTTGGCAATTAAATTAGAAAGATCATATCATAGGGAACATTTGTACTAAGTTTGAAGTTGATTGGACTTCAACTTCATCAAAAACTACCTTGACCAAAAACTTTAACCGGAAACTTGCACTATTATTTTCTATGTTCAGTGGACCGTGAAATTGGGGTCAAAAGTCTAATTTGACCATGAAATTAGAAAGATCATATCATAGGGAACATGTGTACTAAGTTTAAAGTTGATTGGACTTCAACTTCATCAAAAACTACCTTGACCAAAAACTTTAACCTGAACGAACGGACGGAAGGACGGAAGGACGGACGCACAGACCAGAAAACATAATGCCCCTCTACTATCGTAGGTGGGGCATAAAAAAGCACAAACGATGAATTTTGACAAAAAAAAACATTCATGGTTGTAAATCAAGATTGATGAAAAACGAATGAAGTTAAGGACGCAGTTTATGAAAAATACGTTATGAATAGTGCATGATGTTATGCAATTCCGTCTTCAATGCATACTAATGAAAACAAATGAGAAATAGTTCTGTAGTTAGGTAAAGATACCTAGTGAACTTATTCTGCTAAAAAAGCAAACGTTGTTAAATTTATGTTCGTGTTACATATATTCTTTTAATCATTTTTCGAGAATAACAATCACTTCATAATTGACAGATGATAAATCTCTTACGTAATAACTACCTAACAACAAAAGAATATGTGTAGTGAATTGGCGTATTTAAAATTTAGAAGACACAACAATATACTTTACTGTTAACAATTATGAAATATGATGGAAATGTTTGGAAATTGTTTTAAAGCATGATACAATTGGCCTTCGAATATATAAATGTATCATAAACCGTTTAAACCCGTAGTATTTGTTTGTCCAATATGTTCTCCTTTTTATTTGTATTGTAGTTCTGTAATGTTATGTTGTCATTTTAATGTTATATGTAACATTGTCATGAAAGCAGGAGGTTTGGCATTTTGAAAATGTCCTGTTTCAAGTCAGGTATATGGCCATTGTTATATTATAGTTTGTTTCTGTGTGTCTTACATTTTAACGTTGTGTTTCTGTTGTGTCGTTTGTTTCCTCTTATATTTGAGTGTGAATTCGCATCACGTTACTTTTCTTTCCCAAATTCATGTATTTGTTTAAATAATATACTGGTATTAAATTTTTTCATATTTTTCTATTTTTGCTCCATTTATATTATATATAACATCTTCATGCCTTATATATCATGTACTGTAGTACGCCGCTAGATTAAAACTGACGTGGAAAGGTAACACATGGCCAGCGAAAGCTCTTTTATTGAGAGCCCATGTACACAGCCATGTATCACCATCATTGATGGCGATCCGATGGATACATCTGTTGTAGGGTTGTCACTGACTCAGACGTACTTATGAATATAATTATTTTCTGTGACTGTATCTTACATTAATTTGTAGGATCATTTACTATAGATAATTTAGATGATCTGTAACAATAACATCTTCATGCCTTATATATCATGTACTGTAGTACGCCGCTAGATTAAAACTGACGAGGGAGGTAACATATGGCCACCGAAAGCTCTTTTTTTGAGAGCCCAGGTGGTCGTGTGGTCTAGCGGGACGGCTGCAGTGCAGGCGATTTGGTGTCACGATATCACAGTAGCATGGGTTCGAATTCCGGCGAGGGAAGAACCAAAAATTTGCGAAAGCAAATTTACAGATCTAACATTGTTGGGTTGATGTTTAGACGAGTTGTATATACATTATGTACACAGCCATGTATCACCATCATTGATGGCGATCCGATGGATACATCTGTTGTAGGGTTGTCACTGACTCAGACGTACTTATGAATATAATTATTTTCTGTGACTGTATCTTACATTAATTGTAGGATCCTTTACTATAGATAATTTAGCTGATCTGTAACAATAACATCTTCATGCCTTATATATCATGTACTGTAGTACGCCGCTAGATGAAGTACGCCGCAGGATTAAAACTGACGAGGAAAGGTAACATATGGCCACCGAAAGCTCTTTTTTGAGAGCCCAGGTGGTCGTGTGGTCTAGCGGGACGGCTGCAGTGCAGGCGATTTGGTGTCACGATATCACAGTAGCATGGGTTCGAATCCCGGCGAGGGAAGAACCAAAAATTTGCGAAAGCAAATTTACAGATCTAACATTGTTGGGTTGATGTTTAGACGAGTTGTATATACATTATGTACACAGCCATGTATCACCATCATTGATGGCGATCCGATGGATACATCTGTTGTAGGGTTGTCACTGACTCGGACGTACTTATGAATATAATTATTTTCTGTGACTGTATCTTACATTAATTTGTAGGATCATTTACTATAGATAATTTAGATGATCTGTAACAATAACATCTTCATGCCTTATATATCATGTACTGTAGTACGCCGCTAGATTAAAACTGACGAGGGAGGTAACATATGGCCACCGAAAGCTCTTTTTTTGAGAGCCCAGGTGGTCGTGTGGTCTAGCGGGACGGCTGCAGTGCAGGCGATTTGGTGTCACGATATCACAGTAGCATGGGTTCGAATTCCGGCGAGGGAAGAACCAAAAATTTGCGAAAGCAAATTTACAGATCTAACATTGTTGGGTTGATGTTTAGACGAGTTGTATATACATTATGTACACAGCCATGTATCACCATCATTGATGGCGATCCGATGGATACATCTGTTGTAGGGTTGTCACTGACTCAGACGTACTTATGAATATAATTATTTTCTGTGACTGTATCTTACATTAATTTGTAGGATCCTTTACTATAGATAATTTAGCTGATCTGTAACAATAACATCTTCATGCCTTATATATCATGTACTGTAGTACGCCGCTAGATGAAGTACGCCGCAGGATTAAAACTGACGAGGAAAGGTAACATATGGCCACCGAAAGCTCTTTTTTGAGAGCCCAGGTGGTCGTGTGGTCTAGCGGGACGGCTGCAGTGCAGGCGATTTGGTGTCACGATATCACAGTAGCATGGGTTCGAATCCCGGCGAGGGAAGAACCAAAAATTTGCGAAAGCAAATTTACAGATCTAACATTGTTGGGTTGATGTTTAGACGAGTTGTATATACATTATGTACACAGCCATGTATCACCATCATTGATGGCGATCCGATGGATACATCTGTTGTAGGGTTGTCACTGACTCGGACGTACTTATGAATATAATTATTTTCTGTGACTGTATCTTACATTAATTTGTAGGATCCTTTACTATAGATAATTTAGCTGATCTGTAACAATAACATCTTCATGCCTTATATATCATGTACTGTAGTACGCCGCTAGATTAAAACTGACGAGGAAAGGTAACATATGGCCACCGAAAGCTCTTTTTTGAGAGCCCAGGTGGTCGTGTGGTCTAGCGGGACGGCTGCAGTGCAGGCGATTTGGTGTCACGATATCACAGTAGCATGGGTTCGAATCCCGGCGAGGGAAGAACCAAAAATTTGCGAAAGCAAATTTACAGATCTAACATTGTTGGGTTGATGTTTAGACGAGTTATATATACATATATATAAACGAGTCTAAATTGAAAACTACGTTCAAACCTATGAATGCGTTGGATAAAAACCGCAATTTTTAAACGTGTGCATGTCAAACAAATTTCGTTGTAGAAGGGTCTAAAAACAGCACAAACAACATTTTCCAAAAGACCAACAAAGTGAAAAAGTATATTTAAACAAAACGCATTTGACTAACAGGTCGAACAACTGATGTTCTTTAACCCTGCTGACTGCCATTGGCGACTGCCAAATAAAATTGATCACAAGATGTAACAAACTGGATTTTAATATAAATTTAATACGTCACAGAAAAATTTTTTTTTTGTTAACTTGTGGCCACGATGTTGCACCATAAACATTCGGTATCAATATTTCTTTAGTACACCAGATCTAGATTTCGACAATATATGTCTCTTCAGTGATGTTAGGGATCGAAACGGTATTTGGAAGGTCATATAATTTACTCTCAATTTAAGATTGACTCTTGAATTTAAGAGTCAATATAGGATGAACGGATCATATAAACCGGAGGGAAAATATGATACATGCCCAAACAAAAAATATATATAAACGAGTCTAAATAGAAAATATATATATATATATATAAATCTAAATAGGCGATTAAGGGCATAGGTAGGGATGATTTCTCGTTCAATGACAGAAGTGTTTTTTTCTTGTCAGGGAATGAGGAATTACTAAATACCAGTGTGTCTTTGGCAATTTATTTGGAAAAAATTGATGCAACTTACCATTATGGAAAAGGAAAAACTACAATCAATCCTTTCTTAAGGATTCTTTATTTGCTACACCAATCGAGGGAGACGTCCTTACATTGGTAGCATATAACTAGCACATGGCTTGTTTTTCTAAATATACTTTTTTTATATACATGTATATAAGTATATCACAGACGACACATAGGTGAACAACCATATAAATTTTCTGAACAATTTTATGACACCTATCAATTAAAAATGTACATTTCATTAGGGACTATCATTTGCTCCTGCTTTTTTTTCCATTTTCATAGAACATGTACCTTCTGATATGTGTGGGTTTTTTTTGTTTTTTTTTGTCTCTCAGCATATATATATATTTCCTAGTAATTCAGCAACCATGTTCGTCAAAGTTTCATAAGATTACTCGCCAAAACTTAATACTAAAAATAAATTAAAGACTGAAAGTATATATACATAATATTTTAAATTATGTTATATGAATTTAAGGCGCAATTACTACATAAGTAAGCCGCCTTCCAAAACCAATAACAACAACAATGTATTTAGTTTTGATGTTATATTTGTTATTCTCATCGGATTTTGTCTAATGCATAGTTCGTTTCTCTGTGTGATACAGTTTAATGTTGTGTCGTTGTTCTTTATTTAATTTAATGCGTTATCCTCAGTTTTAGTTTGTAACCCAGATTCGTTTTTTTCTATCAATCTATGAGTTTCGAACAGCGGTATAATACTGTTGCCTTTATTTTTTACCTGTCATGAATTAGATTTTCAGAAGTTGATGTTTGTTGATGTTGTTCCTTTGTGTTTCTTTCTTTCTTTCTTTTTTTTTTTAAGTTAAGACCGTTTGTAAAATAGTTGGAATGGTTTTACACAAATGAAGTTTGGAGCCCTTTATTGCTCGCTGTTCGTTGTGACCTAAGGCGCCGTATTAGAGACCATACTTTGACCTAAAATTACCTATTTTTATATATAGTTTGATGGAGAGTTGTCTTATTCACACCATATCTTCTTATATCTTTTATAAAAACATAGGAAATATAAACAAATGTCATTCAAGTGCAATTTTGAGTGAGACATATAAATGGTGAAGTTGAAATCATCCCTTCGTAAATTTTACGGACGCCATCACGAGTTGGTTGGTCGTTATGGAATAACCGTTTCACAAATGATATCGGATATGTTCCTTACGTCGTAACTACAATCCCCTTCCCTTTCATGAATTTGACCTACCGAATTAGACTATTTACCGGATTTGTAATCACATAGGCAACACGACGGGTGCCGCATGTGGAGCAGGATCTGCTTACCCTTCCGGAGCACCTGAGATCACCCCTAGTTTTGGGTGGTGTTCGTGTTGTTTATTCTTTAGTTTTCTATGTTGTGTCATGTGTACTATTGTTTTTCTATTTGTCTTTTTCATTTTTAGCCATGACGTTGTCAGTTTGTTTTAGATTTTCGAGTTTGACTGTCCCTTTGGTATCTTTCGTCCCACTTTTTTATAGATTTATGATGAAAATAATAACTCTTGAGGCAGTAGTTGTGTGAAAAGTTCTTAATTCAAATTAAAGTTTCGACGAAAATCCTCTTGCTTATCACGCGATTGATATTGAACAAACAATTGGACAAGAGCGTAGATGTAGAAATATGTATTGTGTTACATTTTTTGTAATTATATGAAAACAACTTAACTGAATTTAATTTTATTTCCAAAAGTTGTTATAAAAACTCATCAAAGATACCAGACCTGTGATTAAGTATGCCAGACGTGCATCGTGCATGCAGACTTATCAGTGACGCTCCCAATAAAAAGTGGTTGTTTTTACCGTTGATGGGAACCTTTTGCTTTGTGTTCTTCTCCTTTTTGCATTAGATCCGATATTTCTTTTGTTTGCTAAACTTATTTGAATTATACATATGTGCAATAGTTGTTTTTGAATACAATAACAACTCACCTGAAGGAAATCTAAAAACATAAAGAAATATCATCAATCCTAAAATCATAATTTTGTTTTAAAGGATATAAAATATGGAGCTGTTTGATGTAACAATTGATGTTGATTTAAACATTTTATATAGGTAAATGAATTTTGGATTGATACTATTTTGTTTTGTTTTTAGCAGAAATGACAATTGTTAAAGCAGTACAATTTTCTGACTAAGTATCAGCTCTTCAAGGGAACTTACCATGCCTACTAACAATAAGATTACCGGTTGAAATACTCACTGATTCCCGTGTTTAAAATTAAAAAAAAACAAATAAAATTATTGCAACACAGGAAAGCATATTTTAATTGGACACGACAATGTATTTAAGAAAGGAGAATATAAAGGACATTTTACCTCAAAAGTCAAAACAAAACAGATCATAAAAATCAGAAGATTCATTAAGTTTATTTTGCATTGAATAACGGAAACAATTTGATTGATATTTTAGAATTCACAAAATTTTTACACATAGATACAATTATAACTGTTATTTGATTTTTTTAGATTTAAAGGTTGATTTTTTTTATTAAGAATTGTGTGGTAGCTTGATTTGTACTTAAGCTGTAAAATGTACTACAAACGGAAATCACGAATTCACCAACATTCCAACTGACTTCATTTTCAGGAAACGACATCTGTAACAAACACAAACCTATAGCTACTAGCAAAACCAAATACAATGAAAGTCCCAACTATGTACTGGCTTCCAAAGCTACACACAAAACCTTTCAAATGTAGATTTATTCCATCTTCAAGCCATTGTTTCACTACTAAATTGTCAATTCTACTTACTAGTACACTTGGTACAATAAATAACCTGATAATAAATTAATCAAATAAGGCCTTTGAAAATAGTGGAATTAATTACTTTTGGAGTGTCAAAAACTCGTTGGAAGTACTTGATAAATTGCATGCATATATTGGTGATTTTGAATCTGTTCAAAGTTTAGATTTTTCTACCCTATATACCACTTTGCCTCATATTCTTATTAAGAAAAAAATCAAAACCCCTAATTTAATGGGCATTTAAAAAGTCAGAATGCGAGTACATATGTTCAAACTCTTTTAGGTCATTTTTTAGTAGCAATAAACAAAAGAACTATGTAAATTGGACATGATTTGATACTATAAATGCCCTTGAATTATTTTTACTTGATAACATTTCTGTTCGCTTTGGAGATTCCGTACATCGTCAAGTTATTTGAATTCCAATGGGAACTAACTGTGCACCATTTATTGCGAACTTATTTTTGTATTGTTATGAGTTACAATTTATGACTAAAATTAGCAAAGACCCATCGAAACAACATTTGATACAAAAATTTAACAATACTTTTAGATATTTGGATGATATAATGGCTCTCAATAATGACGACTTCAGTATGTATACTAAAGAAATTTATCCTGTTGAACTTACTTTAAATAAAGTTTATACTAACAATGACCACTTCTCTTTCCTTTCCTCGATCTTGAGATCTATATTATTATCGGAAAGCTTAATATTAAAATTTATGATAAAAGAGATACTTTTTTTTATTTCCTATCGTTAATTATCCATTTTCGGATGGTGCCGTTCCCTTGTCACCATCTTATGGTGTTTATACATCTCAACTTGAACAATTCGCTCGTGTATGTAACAACGTATTAGATTTTAGCGAGAGAAATTTATGTATTACTGAAAAATTATTACACAAGGGTTTTCGATATCACAAACTAGTCAAAAAATTTACTAAATTTTATCATCAGTTTAAGGAAATAATTCGTAAATATAACTCAACATGCAGACACCTTATACGTTTAGGTATATCACATCCAATCTTTTATGGTAATATTCTTTACAAAGCACAAAAATGTCAGTTTTCACTTCAAAAGCTTACAACACCTTTAAACAGACTTATTAAGAAGGGATATAGTTACGATACTGTTGTCAGGTCATTAAAGATTGCATATTTTGGCTTTAATATTGATTCACTGATACGGTATTTGCATCGGAACTAAACACATTTATTTGAAAAACAGTTGTTGGCATGACACGGGTTATGTTCTTCTCCTATATTTGAGTATGATACGTAACCCCTAACGGGATGGATTGTACCTGATATTCATATAATGAATACATAATCTTTCAATCAGTTTATTTGAGTTCTGAAGCTGGCATGTCAGTTTACTGCTAGTAGTCTGTTGTTTTTTTTATGTATTATTGTCATTTTATTTATTTTCTTTTGTTACATCTTCTGATGTCTGATTCGGACTTCTCTTGAACTGAATTTTAATTTGCGTATTGTTATGCGTTTTCTTTTCTACATTGGCTAGAGGTATAGGGGGAGGGTTGAGATCTCATAAACATGTTTAACCCGCCGCAATTTTGCGCCTGTCCGAAGTCAGGAGCCTCTAACCTTTATTAGTTTTGTATGATTTTTAATTTTAATTTCTTGTGTATAATCGGAGTTAAGTATGACGTCCATTATCACTGAACTAGTATACATATTTTTTAAGAAGCCAGCTGAAGGACACCTACGGGTGCGGGAGTTCCTCGCTACATTAAAGACCCATTGGTGGCCTTCAGCTGTTGTCTGCTCTATGGTCGGGTTGTTGTCGCTTTGACACATGCCCCATTTCCTTTCTAAACTTTTATATAGTATAGCTTTTGTGGTCTTCAAGTTAATGTTTAACTCTAAAATAAATTTCTTCTTCCGAAGAATACAAACTTACGTGTCAGCCTAGTTGTAATGGTAATGCAACCAGCAAAAACACTACATAAACAAAAACCAATAGGGGAATATGAAAAGAAGAAAAAAAAGGCCAACAATACATTTGTATATAGAAGCAAGTATTTTACCTGATCTCATTGAATGTTGTGGAGACAATTTACATATATAGACAACAAAAAGTGCTGAATGTCTGATTATGTATCTATTTAAAATGTAGAGTAATTTATCAATGCCTTTAATAGCATTTCTAGGGAATTAAATTGAAAGCAAAACGAATGTAAGATTCTAAATTCAATGTTTCATAATGAAAAGTTACAAATACATCAGTTTACACAATATTTCCCCTGAAGACGATACCATTGAGCCTTAATAAATATCTATTACGTAACAGAAGAGGTATAGAAAGTAATCCTTTCATCCTTGTAATGTGTTATGTCGTATGTTATAACAAGAGATCTAGAAAAAGAACACATAGCAAAGTAATGAAATCAATGTTTTTAAGATGAGATGTACCTTTAAAGGATATCAAATGTCATACATTTGTTTAGCCATATTTTACCAGAGGGAGTTGAAACGTTTTATTTTTATTTACTAGACCTTGATGAAAAACTGCGACTTATCTGAACCCACCGCAGACACGGTATTTTGGAGATCATTTATATGAATATGGATTTAAAAAATATCAAACTATTAAAATCAATATATTTGAAGTGTTCAGTACTGGACACATACATTCTCCTATTTTTTATTCCTTAAAAATCTACACGATTGATACAATATTGTATTCACTTCATTTTATCAGTTGGGTATATTCTCAATTTTGAGTACACTGTGCTGCTTATTTGCTCCAATCTAAACCCTGTGATCGGTGTTGTCGAAAATGTGTTTCGTTCGGTGGAGTCTCTGTTGCTTTTCTAACATATCAATTTCCCATTAGTACAGTCACTGCAATTTGTCACATGTGTACCTTCAATCGAAACAATAAAGTATCATTGTGAATTTTTAAGTGGCTATGCACATAAGTAGAACAAAGATACTAATAGTTATGATTCGAAAGTATATCGTGTTTGATGAGACAATTTTAGATATCCTCTGATAAAATTGCTCAATCCATAAATTGAGACTTAAGCGAAAGTTCATGATAGTAAATCACGTTTTATGAAAACAAATGAAGTACAAAATGCAATTTATGACATATACGCTATCAATAGAACATAAATGCTATTATGCAATTTCGTCCTAAAAAAAGGTCAATTTTAAACAAATGAAAATTGGTTCTATGGTAGTCTATTGATTTTAGATGCAAATACTCTGTCAAAAAGCAAACGTTGTAAAACACTATGATCGTATTTCTTATATTCATTTAATTACTTTTCTGGATTAGCAATCACTTCATAACTTACAGATGATATACCTTTTACGTACGAATTTTCATTACCAGTGGAGCGCATGTATAAGGAGTATTCAAAAAAGCTACAATAGTTTGATATAATTGCAAATATTAAAATTCGATGGAAAATAACTATACCGGAAAAACGTGTAAACGCTAGATACAATTGACTTTTAAATGAATTAATTTATAGTTAAAGTTTGGAAATATAAACAACTATAATGTTTAGTTAGCCATATAAATTTTAAATGAAAATGATTGATTCTTGTAAGAATTATTCTAAAAAATTGTGTGAGTTCAAATATATGTTGCAACGTCGATTGGTATGTTAAACATGACAATAGTTTCTTATAAAAAATTGACTAGGGGCGTAAATGTAGTGATAAGATTGGCAATGAAAAAGAGTAATATGTCAAGGAGACAGCAACCATACCAAAGAGTAGATAACAACCGAATGACACCAATGGGTCATACCTGGCCCCTAAATAAACATATGTACTAGTTCAATGAAAATGGACGTCATACTAAACTCTTGAACACAGATATTTAAATCAATAAATGTCCTGTGTTAAAATTTCTGCTATAATATCAAAAAATGGAAAAGATTTTGTTTCACATTATTTGATAAAAGAGGGACGAAAGATACCAAAGGGACAGTCAAACTCTTAAATCTAAAACAAACTGACAACGCCATGGCTAAAAATGAAAAAGACAAACAGAAAAACAATAGTACACATGACACAACATAGCAAACTAAAGAATAAATAAAGTAACTCATACTAGCCACTATGCTTATGATTTTGTACGCCAGACGTGCGTTTCGTGCAATAGAAACAAACCAGTTATTTTGCAACTCTGTTTTTTGTTTTTTATTCTTATTGAAACTTCATATCAATTTTGTTGTTACTTGAAATTTATTTTTTATTTTATGAAAAGAGAGGCGAAAGATACATAGAGGATAATAAAACTCGAAAACGAACAAACTATGGCATGGCAAAATCAAAAAACGAAGGTAAACAACATGCAACATATAGATGGAAGACTGAGTAGCATAAACCAACCAAAACAGGGGGTAGTGTAAGGTGCTGTCGAAGGGTGAGAAAAAAGTAAAAACACAAAAATACTGAACTCCGAGGAAAATTCAAAAAGGAAAATCAAAAATCAAAAGGCAAAATCAAAAGTCCAAACACATCAAACGAATGGATAATAAAAGATACTGTTCCACTCCAAAGTTGCATCCGTTAAGTTGCTTTTATCATAAGTAATGAAGTTTGTCACATTCAAGAATAAGAACACATTCGTTTTTATATGCTATGCTGATAATCTATAATCGTTTACCAACGTGATAGCATCCGTACATTTTTGAAGGGATATTTGCATCAGCAACACGACTGGTGCCACATGTGGAGCAGGATCTGCTTACCCTTCCAGAGCACATGCGAGGACCCCTAGTTTTTGGTGGGGTTCGTGTTACTTATTCTTTAGTTTTCTATGTTGTGTCATATGTACTATTATTTGTCTGTTTGTCTTTACCACTTTCAGCCATAGCGTTGCCAGTTTATTTTCGATTTATTAGTTTGACTGTCCATTTGGTATCTTTCGTCCCTCTTTTGCAACTTCAACACTGACTTATTGTTTACAAGTGTCATTGAAAGCAGCAAAACTTCTATAAAGGCAATTATGATAGAAATGCTAGTTTTATATTGATCATTTCTGTTTCGTGTACTCCAAAATTGCGTTTAGTAGAAATAAGGTGTACAGTGCTGTTTTAATTAAAATTGCCCATGTAACCATATTTTACCTAATTTTCACTCTTTGAGAAAGTGTTTACTTTTACTGTGTGTTCTTTTAAATATAAAATATGTTTTGCTGCTTTGGCATTTTTACTATCAACTGAAGTAACATTTTTTGTTGGCGTCTCAATAGTTTGCCGTGGTTGTTTGTTGGCAATTATTTTTCAGTTTTGCAGTATGCAAGTCTAGGATGTATGTTTAAACTGTTTTAGCTGCCAGATCCCTTTTATGGTCACATATACCTATAACTTGTTTCAGTTGCTAACCCAATATGTTAAATATATAAAGAGGAAAACATATATGTCAAAGAGTGTGAAGTGTAGCTATAAAACTATGTTTAACCCACTATTTTCGTCGACAATATCTTTACTCAGCCTATCAATGTCTCGTAGCATTTCTAGGAAATAAAATTGAATACCAAACGCATGTATGTACTTAATTCAACGTTTCATAATTACAAGTTACAAATACATCAGTATTATATAATAATTTCCATAGAGAACGATACTATTGAGCGTAAATAGATATCTATTACGCAACTTCAGAGGTCTAGCGGGTAATCCTATTTTCCTTTTAAGATTTTCTGTATTATGTTATCACAAGAGATCATGAAATAAGAACACTATACGAAGTCGGTGATCTTTTTATATGTTTTAAAACAGTCAAGACCGCTCAAAACCCATAATAATCAAACCATAGTTTAAAGATGAGATATTTTTTTATCTTAACACAATATGTACAGAACGCGTACTTAATTACTCTTGGTCTGATTTGAACTTTAAAACTAACCTTTTTCAATATTAGGAAAAGCAACAGTCTCATATAAGGATTTATTGACCAGCATTGCAAAGAATTATTGTTTTCACGCAATGACCAGACAGTTATTTTATCTCAGTGCTGAAAATGTACCTACTTCCGTTCTTTTTATAATTCCACAGATAGCACTCATCTTGATTTCAAACGAAATATCAATAAAAACGGGTAAATTAATAGAATTTAAGTCTTGTACATAAACTCAGTTATCACGGTGCGCTGTACCCTATATGTTTTGTTTGGTTATTGGTGAGTTTAATATACCATAATATAATTAGTGGTTGCTGAAACTCAAATCTGACGTAACAAGCCTTTTCCAATTCGGATCCAAGGATGAAGGCAGGAGATAATTGAACTCAAATGTTAGACCAAAAAACCGTCCATCCCACCCAATTGATTGATTAACTTGTAAATATAAACAATAGTTATCAAAGGTACCAGGATTATAATTTAGTACGCTAAACGCGCGTTTCGTCTACATAAGACTCATCAGTGACGCTCAAATTAAAAATATTTATAACCCCAAACAAGTACAAAGTTGTAGAGCATTGAGGATCCAAAATTTCAAAAAGTTGTGCCAAATACCGCTAAGGTAATCTATGCCTGGGATAAGAAAATCCTTAGTTTTTCAAAAAAACAAAGTTTTGTATACAGGAAATTTATAAAAATGACCACATTATTGATATTCATGTCAACACCGAAGTGTTGACTAATGGGCTGGTGATACCCTCGTGGACGTCTACCAGCAGTGGCATCGACCAGTGTGTACACATGATAATTGTGTCATTTGGTTGACTTATATAAGTACTCCTAATACCAACATCAGGAACAAGATCGAAAAATAAATGTTATTCATCTTTCACCATGAATGCCGGAAAAAAGCGTCAATACTTGAGAATTTCGGTTAACAAACTTGTTACTGATATTCAACATTCAATTCTTGTAAATATTTTTTAGAATATGTTACTGCTTTGGTTACATTATTTTTCAGGTTATGTATGAGTTGACAATTTCGGACGCCTACATGTATTTGCCAAATGGACATGTGAGGAATTCCGCTTGATGTGAAAACAACTGTTGTCAAAGAATGACTTAGAAATAAACTCGTATTGCAGAATTCGCTGCATCAAAAAACATTTCCTTTTTTAAATAATATCATTCACCAGAGATGAACAATGTAAGTGTTTTCATACCTCACCTGTGTTCCCACGGTGATCCAAATAGTTGTAATATTATATTCAGTTACCACAATCTGTGGTAGTAATATAAATATATATATTTGATAGTACGGTTGCCATAATCAGCAATATGCCGGTAACCATATCTTTTAAGAAGTGACAGTTAAATTGCCAGCGATCTGCGGCACATATATACATTTCTATTGAGATTACTTATACACAATATGTATACATCTAAATAATATTAAAGGCTGTAGCCAAATACTGCCAATTCATTGTTTGGTTTGAACAAGCATCTAGGATAACTCATCATAGATACTAGGATTAAATTTTGTATTTACGCCAGACGTCCGTTTCGTCTATAAAAGACTCACCATTGACGCTCGAATCCAAAAAAAGTTCAAAAGGCCAAATAAAGTACGAAGTTGAAAAGCATTGAGGACTAAAATTCCAAACAGTTTTGTTTATCTTGACAGCGAAGATAAAAGGCATGCATCGACAAAAAAATCACAAAAAAGATCATGTAAAATAGCGATAATATAACATTTTACATATCCGATTTAAAGGACAAGGTACGATAAGCTATTGCAACTGGCCCCCTATTTTCGTTGAAATTAGAGTGCATAATATCCAAGAAACTTGACTATTTCTAAAGAGAATAGGGTCTCATCTAACAAAAAATCAATATAACTTTTCTTATTCCGTGTGAAAAAATAAATGAATACCTCTCTCTTTCTCATGAAAAACGTAAATTTTAAGAAAATTCGAAGTTTTTCCGTCCGTTTAAGCAATTTTTAACTATGAGCGGACGCGAGTACCACAAAAATATTTCAATGTGTTGTTTGTTGTAAGGAAATTATTCACTGTTTTAAATATATTCGTGGTACTCGCGTCCGCTCATGTTTAAAATTCAATAATTCTACACTGAAAATTCCTTGTTTTTTTGGAAACGTCAATAATATGCGAACCAACGACCGGAACAAATTTGCATTTCCGAATCTGCTCGAACGTCTTATTTTAGCTCAGGTGATCTTGATTGGGTAACAAAACTTCAATGCCGGGAAGGTAAAATGCTTTTTCGTTCTTAATCATAATTACGGGTTTTTTTAATCGGGCAAAGTAAAGGAACGTGTGATTTTGCATCATTTGTTTTAAAGTGACAGTGGCAGTGTTGTCACGGCAAAGAACAACCAGCAAACTGTACATTCAACAACACTAAATGAATAAAGCCCCTAACAAACTATAACCCTTTTTATCCGTGTACATAGTACGTAAATGGCAACTGGAAATTTTAATCGATTTCACGTGAAAACAAAATTAGAACCGAGATTACCTCCCCTGTCAATGGATTATACAGAAAATTATTTGAAATATTTTTTTTAAATAATTTTTAAAGAAACAAAACTCTTTATTCATTAAATTTACTATAAGTATGTTAAATATATAACATGTATTAAGATGAAATATTGCAAGGATTAAATATAATTTTGAAACTTTAATTAAGTGTATGCAAATATTATAAACCTTTAAAAAAAATCAAAGTCAAATATGACACTATATAATAATCTCAACCAAAATTCGAAGATACATTACAGATGTATGCTAAATTTTTTAAAATGAAAATCCATGCGTCATCTCTTGTATATAAGCTGATCAGCTGTTACTTGCTAAAAGCTGACATTATAACATGATAAAAGTTTCAGTTAAAAAATTATAATTACTATCTTTTCTGTGACTATTTCATTTTATTTTATTTCTTTTCACTTTTTTTTTTAGAATCTTTTCTCTTATATAGAATAAAAGGAGAAGCTGCTATGTGTGCGAATTGTTAATCGATAAGAAGAGAACATATAATTTTTGTAAAAGAAATAAATTCACGACTTTTTGACACATTCCCAATCCAGTCCATTCCAATTTTAGACAATATATGTTAAACTTGTATTTTGTGTATCTTCTCAAGGGATGTAGATAAGACATTTCCTTACTCAAGTGAAGCAAATCTTGTACCTATTAGCTGATTAGGAACAAAACAATTCAGTGATTATTTGTTTTCGAAATGTACAAGTACCCAGCCACGTCCACTTATTTGCAAAATTTGTATTTTTATTGATCTCAGCCTTTTTTAAATGATTTTTATAGTTTGTCCTTATGTTTTACTGTTAAAGTAAGGGTGAGGTTGCAGATCCTGTTAACATATTAAACCTGCCACATTCTCTATGTATGTGCCTGTCCAAAGTCAGGAGCATGGAGTCAGTTTCACAAAAAAAAACTTACGACTAAGATTGATCGTAAGTCATGAACAATTCAGTATACCTTACGATCATTCTTAGTCGTATTTTTTTTGGTGAAATCGACTACTGTTATTAAGTGGTTATTATTTGCTGATGTGTTACATATTTGTTTTTTGGTTATTTTTTGTTTTTTTCATATATTAGGCCGTTGGTTATCTCGCTTGAATCGTTCAACATTGTTAATTTGGAGCCTTTTATAACTGACAATGCGGTATGGGCTTTGCTCATGTTGAAGGCCATACGATTGTAAATTTCTGAGTCAATTTGGTCTTTTGAGTGGAGAGTTGTTCTATTGTCAACCATACCACACCTTCTTTAAATATACTTATAATACATGCATTAAACAAAATGATTAAAACATACTAGACTCCTATCAGTTTTTCGAATTGCCAAAAGATAGATATGTTATTATTCTATTTTTTCATGATATATTCATCTTCTGTATTAGATTAAAAATAAAACTATAAAAGAACCCAAAGTCATCGCCCCCCTGTCCTGACGATCCCAGTTGAAAAATATCAACATGTAGATCAATTTTACAATCAGTGTACAGCATGCACCATGCAGTTTACTCAATGTTTTAAATAATAATATGAATGGTACTACGTTTTACTGCATAAAATTTATTTTACAACTAAAGGGTTAAAAAAAATGGACGTTTATGTAAATTTTGAAAGTCAGCAGACAAGTTTACACATCAGTAATTTCTACTCTTACAATGTTCAACTATTTTTTGTGCTCCACGTTTGTAGTAAAAATCATGCATACGTCCTCTCTGTACCGGAGGGAGCATTAAGTTGTTCCCTTGTTCGTCTATACATACGTACATACATAGGTCCATCCGTCTGTACGTTCCAAAATTGGATTCGATTTCTTAACTTTAGTTTGCCTCAACCAAATGTTCAGAAACTTATACACAATGCTTATCACCACAAAACACAGGTCAAGTTTGATTTTGCTGGCGCCATTTCATACTAGAGTTATGCTCCTTAATAAAAGGAAAACTTGCTGAATTGTTCGTTTCCGTTCTCTATAAACAATAGTTATTACCACAAAAACAGAGACCCAGTATAAATTTTGATGAATTGTTTTTCTGTTCTAGGGTTAATCTCTTTACAAATGAAAAACAAAAGCTGATTTTTTTGGTTTCCGATCTCTAACTTTAGTTTGTCTCAATTCAATGTTATAAAATGCATATATAATGATTATTGCCACAAAACTCAGTTTAAGTTCAAAAAGGTACTAATAAATAACCTTTAGTTCCACGTTTCAAGCTGAAAAATTACACTCAGTAATACTAAACATCTTTTCAAATATTCTTCAACTGTTAACTTAAAACTAACTTTGCGTTGCTAAGGAAAACTTGGGTTGATTAAACAGATTATATAGATACAAAATCAAGTTGTTTTTTCATGCAAACATTGTTACTAAATATATCAATATAGGAGTCGACTTAATATGAGTTGTATGATAATATTTGACTTTTTCATTTTTTTTATGTATGACATTGGATAAAAAAGTACTTTGATGTGGTTACTAGGCAACATTGTAGTTGCTAAGTTACTTTTAAGAACTTTTTAAA